>NC_041341.1:26553539-26751672 GCF_004354835.1 Perca flavescens | reverse complement strand
TTATCAGTTTCACAGAAATGCAGTTCAGAGAATCTGCTACAGAGTGTTTAACCTTCATCCTACCAATAATAAAGTACTGTAAAAACCATCAAATAAAATGTTATTTCTTCTCAGAACATTAATTATGTAATACAAGTCATGTGAAAATAGATTTTTATTAATTTAGGAAAATTCACCGGTTAATTTGCATTATGTGTAAAATGAAAATAAATACCTTTGTTTAATATAGGATTCAGCTTTTTATCCCCAAAATACAATCCACTTTAAAAAGCTTATTTATCATCCTTTGATTCTGGTATCATCGTTTTCAGTCATTTCAAGTGAACATTATTTGTGATCTATTAATATGGTGAAAAGCAACTACTATAAAATAATTTACAAGAAAAAAACAATTTTTATTTTGTCTTTCAATACAAAAGTAGAGAGACCTTGGTCAAAATAAAGGTTGAATAATTGTAATTTTAATTTAGATTTTACAATTTTCATGTCTCATTCTGATAGTGTGTTCCCATGGCAAACATGAACTAAGTAAATAGTTACATATATTAAAACTTCACCCAACTGCAATTTAGTGCTTTTGCAAAAACACTAATTAAAACAGAAAACAATGATTTATTAGCCTGACAAGCCAGACCCACATGAGACCCCCAGATGTAGGGTCTGGGAACTCACCATTGTGACTCGATCCGAGGCGGGATAAACAGTTGTCTTTCAAATTCACTCTGCACGTAATAGGATAGTGCTACAACCAGGCAGAGCAACGAAGAAGGTAGCGGAGCTAGTTGATGGAATTAAACTTTTGCCGTATCCGGTCGGCAAAACCCGAACATCTTTTTTTAAGAATGATTTCTGTGCTGTTCATTGATCAAAGAAAAGCTGAACTCCAAGTCTTCAGAAGTCCGCTGTTCCCAGCAGCAGCAGCCATAAGCCCCGCCCACCAACTCTATACACAATGTGATTGGCCTGACCAAAATTTGGTTTTGCAGCTTGAAAGTCAGCGGAGTGCCTAGACTCCCCCCTGGCTGCCAAATAAATTTGCTGCCACTAGTGGGAGTCTAGATTTCTAGGCTAATGATTTATAGTCATTAGGAATAAATTGATTGATGAAGTCATGAAACACTGGAGTGATAGAATAAAGCACCTGTGAGATATGTTAAAAGGTTTACCTCTGGGGTTTGCAGGTTAATCTTCTTTAATAAAACAATTTAACAAAGATGCAAGCAGTGACAAAGAGTCTCAAAACCAGTTTTAATCACTACCTTCTGGACGTGAATTTCGATTTGATCCCAAGTGGCCATTTGAAGAATGAGGCATTGCAGAATGACATGAAACACTTTTATAAGATGTACTCTCTTTTATTAATTATATAACTAATTTGCTGCTACATGCCCATTTGCACTATTGTACCGTATATTGTATACTTTTTAAATAGTGTGTTATGTTATTTGCATTGTATGTATTTTTTGATGTAAAAGTCAAGAAAATTTTCCACTGAGGTGGACAATAAAGTTGATCAAATATAATCTGCTTAGCTAGGAAAACCTCATCAGATACATAAATGTCAGTCTAGTTTATAAGGTTAAGCATGGGTCAACTCCTCCTCTTCTGTCTGGGTTCATTAACTTCAAATCTACACATAAACCGAGCGACTCAAAGTGCAGCTAGGGGAAAAACTGCATTTAGCCTTTAGGCGTCAGTGGAATTCAGTACCACAGTTAATCAGAGAGTCATATTATTCATTTAAGTGTAAGAAGATTGTTTATTGAAAACTAACAACCTCAACACTAATGCTATTTTAAGTTTGAACAGTATAAAATGCAGTGTTATCCTAAAAACAATGTATAGACCTGCTCTCTTTTCTTTTTTTATGGATGTTTATGGGCGACAGCAAAGAGCCTTTGGGCCCTACATTGGTATGTAACCCCCAGCCAACAACAGCGTGCAGGGTGTTGCGGTAGCCTCGTGAGACCGTCCTGATCTGGTTTTCATGCCAGATCAGTCTGGCATCTTGAGATAGAAAAATTTGGAGCCGTTAGCCAAACGACCGGGCCAATCAGCGTTGGTTTGAGGTGGGTTAGGTGGTGATAGACCGACCAATCAGCTTTTTCTTCTTGGATGCTTTTTCCTTATTTCTTTTGGAATATGGTCCGGGAACCTGAAATGGTGTCTTTTATTCCTAAATTCTTGTTACACAAAGGCAAATATCCTTTACCGACATGTTGCTTGCATGCTGAGCTTCACGAGCTATGCTTTGCCTGCAGCAGCAAGGGCGGGCTTGTGGTTGTATTTTCATACGCTTTGGGGATCTGATTGGTTGATTTGGCCGTCTATCACCAACATAGGTGATAGACAGATGGTTCATCCAATCAAATAACCACTATTCCGCCCCTTCCCAAAAGTTCTCCAACGGAAAGTTCCCAGATGGATATGCCGAGCAAATGCGGCGCAATCCATCTGGCGGAGTCAGGTTAGCAATGCGCTGCAGCCAGTGGCGATTTATTTAAGACTGCAAGGGAAGAATTGGCTGACTCGATTCCCCTCAAATTCCCGTAAAATTTAAATGCATTTCCCGTATATACCGTTGATTGGGGCTGCTGTTAACAGTTTTTTCATTTTGAAACTAAAATTGGATAAATGTTGCGATTATCTCCCCCCCGACGCTCAAGTCTGGTTCAATGGAATTGGGCTGGCCTAGATTTCTGCGTGATGATTGGAGGGTCTGTTGAAGGACTGTATCTCCTTTTGATTGACAGCAATTTTGTATTATAAAAAGCGTCCGGTGACTTCAAGTCCCTCGCTTTTACAAGTCTAGTTGAAAGACAAACTTTGTTTCTTGGTATTTGCTTGATGAAATTGGATAGCCAATTTTTCATCATACATTTCATACAATTATACACCACATTCCTTGTTTCAGTTTAACCTAATTCCCACGTTTCATCCTTCGAGTTTGATATCATTTTGTTAGATCGTTTGTTCATTCATTCATTCATACAGTAGGCTAGGCTAGTGTTGTAGGGGTGAACTAGCCAGCTAGCAAACTGGACACGATGGCAGACAATGCTAATATTGTCGACCTGATTTTGGTGAAGCCATTTGAAAGTCTTCCTTATGAGGAGAAACTTAGAATTAAACAACAGGGTTAGATCAACACTTCAGATTGATTTAGTGCAAAAGACAGGGCAAAGTAACAGGTATGTTCAGCTTTCCTGGTATGACAAAGTTAGCTGGCTGTGCTGTGACAAAGAAAATGTACTGCTGGCCATTCCTCTTGATGAAACCTTCCCATTGATATTATAAATTATTATAATAATTATATTATTTATTATTATTATTATATAATTAAAGTATTGCATTACTATTATATATATTATAATATTAACATAAATAAATGGACAATTTGTATGATGTAGACCAAAAATGAGCTTCCCCTCTTTAAATGACCAGCAGCCGCCACTGGGTGCAGCCCATTCTCATTCCCAACCGCTGCTTTCCCCTTCAGCGTCTTATATCGAGGCACAAGTTTAACTGCCACAGACACACAGAAACCAACAGGATGAAGCTATACATTCACTCATAATAAGACACTGTGGCAGCTTCCCGCTGAGGTGTTGGTGTGTTTATTTGTGATTTAGCAACACATTCTCATACCTAAACAACATTATAGGTTGAGTTCCAAAGACTCACAAAATGACGCATATGACCGTTCTATTTACAGCCACACGGTGGAAGTTTAACCTGATGAGCCAGATAGTTTGTAACACAGCATCCAAGAAGCTGTCATTGGAAACTGTTTAAAGAAAGGGCAGGCACTTTCAAAAAATACCTGGCAGGTGATTGGATGAACCATCTGTCTATCACGTCTGCCAAATTTTCTTCAAAACACATTTTCTCCATGTTTTTAGGAATAACATGTATAAATCAGGCTATAGTTGATATATGAACAAGCACATAGGGTTTCTCGACTGTGGAAAAATCATTATCACAATTATTTTGGTCAATATTGAAATCATGATTATTTAACACGATTACTCATTAACCTTTGGTGCAACATTGTAATTGTGATTAAAATTTGATTAATTGCACAGCCCTAAAAACCCCTCTGCAAAAAACTTCAGAATATAGATAGGAATAAAACTGGAAACATTGTTGCATATGTGCTACTGAAGTGAAGATGTATGGCTTAGAGTATGAGAACAAAACCTTTCAAGAGGTGGATTTTAAAATTCCATACATTTTGAAGACACCACAGGGGAATATGTAACTAAAATTTACCACCATGAAACCCCAGTTGATTCTTTAAATTAAGACAATTATGTTTTGTATTACAGAGTCTCTGAAATGTAATGTTATCATTGTGAACTACTGTATTGCATTTGTGTTCCCCTGGACTGCAGTGTTACACAAGGGTACACAAAGGAAAATACTTTTTATTAAAGTTGTTAGTATTGGGGGAAGGGGAGGGTGTTCTGTATCATCTGCTGTAATAGGACTGTTTTGTGTCTTTTGCACTCGTTCAATTGGTTGCTTTTTGGAGATCTTAGAAAAGTATTAACTCAACTGCAAATGCCCAGTCCTATTGTCATCTGAAAGAACTAGTGCACCACCATGGCGTAACTGTTCCCCCAGTTGCATTTCATTTGGCTGTTCACTCAATCAGTCAGTCAGTCAGTCAGGTGGAGAACGACAACAAAATAAATGGAGAAGTGGAAATGTACCTGAGGGAGGGATATTCTGGTGAAGCTCCACCTCTTCCTGTGTGCAGATATACATTAAGGGCAGCACATATTGGAGACAGACAGACAGAAAGAGGGTCTACCTGGACATGGATCACCTGTTGCTGCTGTTGCTGTTGAGCTCAGGTAAGGCTCTGCTTTAAGGCAAGACACTACAGACAAAAACATAGGTTTTTCATGCACTGGTCAGTTTAGAGATTTTGGGCTATTAAGCAGAGTCTTCTTTCAGACAAGTGGAAAATAGTTATTTTACTACACTTTGTCTCTGTTTCTGTATTTCCTAAATTCACCAAATGTTAGCATTTCATAATGCCTCATTTGCATATTTAAACAACATTTCAAAGACCGTGTAAAACAAAAACATTTAGTGTAAATAATCAACGGGGGGAAGTGTCATGGTGATATCCATTAGTTAAAGTTGTAATCCCTATTCAGCTGTAACGTCTTCAAAATGTATTGAAAAAAACACATCTTTAAAAGGTTTTGTTTTCATATTATAAACCAGATATCTCCACTTCAGTAGTACATACACCAATGTTTCCAGTTTCATTCCTATATTCTGAAGGTTTTTGCAGAAGGTTTTGTTTGTATATCATTTATAGAGCTGCCGAATTCAAAACTTTTAAAGGCACCAACCGAATTGCCTCCTTAGTATTTGATTTGATTTATTGGGATCTCCATTAGCTGGGCCATAGCCACAGCTATTCTTCCTGGAGTCCATCCAAAACTTGTGCAGCTATACATTGCCGTATTGAGTATTGAGTATCGAAAATGCCTCATCATTCAATACCAAATTTCAATACCTAAGGAGTAAATCTCATCAGCGTCAGTGAGCCAATAAGCATTCAGCATGCTTCTACCAAGATCTAATAATGTTTGTGATTAACATTACGTCAGAGACACGCAAAAAAAACTCTACTTTAGGCACAGAGACAGGCCTCACATAGTAGGAGCTGAAAAATAAATAAAAAGATTTGTGCCATAATGTGTAATGTTGTATTTCTTTTTGTTTGATAAAATTGGTATCAATAAAAGTATCGTTTGGGACTCAGTATCAAAGTCACGGTATTGGTATAAAATTTCTTTTAACAATACCCAGCCCTAATCATGTATAGCCTGATTTATACAACATGTCATTCCTTCATTTCAAAATTTGTTTTTTTCACTGTTCAGATACCGTACCAATACTGTGACTTTGATACGGTTCCTGAACTACCACATTTCATTTATTTTTTTTTTTTTTTTTATCTCTGTCCCTATACATTTTAATTATGCTTGTTTGTGTTTTGTGTTCCTCTTGCTTGTCGTCACTGTAAATGAGGGCAACCTCAGTCTCTCACGAGTTGAAATAAAGGTAATTTATAAATTGATATTTGCCTATTTAAACATACAATTTCAGAACTTGTAATACAAAAATTATTGTCTTAATGTAAGTAATCAACTGGGAAGTGATTCACAGCTTCAGACCAATTTCAAAATAAAACCAATACAATATGAGTTGTTATGAATAAAGGAAGCAGCAAAGCAAAGACATCCTGCAGCGTTATGAAGAACAAATTAAAGTCAAACAACACAGAAATGTGGAAACATGATGCCATTTTGCTTTCAGTTTGATGTATTGTCAGGAGTAGCAGATATATTATGACACAATTGCTACAGATAATATATTTGAATCAGAACATCATTCTATATAAATCTTAATCCAAACATCATAGTATCGTTATATTTATTTCAGGCCCTCCTAGATGTGTGTAGGACGGCTGATTTAACCCGCCAGTCCTCATCAATATAGTGGTATGTGTCACAGTTGTGGTTAGGGCTACACAATATTAGAAAAAACTGACATTTTTGTTTTGATAATTTCTTTCCTGCGATATATATTGCGATATGAAAAAAAGACAAATTTTAACAAGATGACATAAATAGCTCTATTTGGAAATAAATTATTCTGAACTAGGGTAATTTTGTAGGGGAGTGCATCTACATAGAATATAAAAAGGGAACTTTTCTTTTGTGAACCATTCTATGTTGAACTTTAATGCTTTACAAACACCAAAGCAAGTAAGCACTTAGTAATTGAATACACTGGTTGATTCATATGACACCATTGTATTCATATAATAGAGTGTTTCCTCTATGTTGATTTGGAAGTGGCGGCCCCGCCATGGCCAAATTTCTGCCGCCGTATCAGAAACAGGGCAGACGCAATGTAGTCTGGTTGCGTTTTAACTTTTATAATATAGTGTAGGAGGTTATTGTGAAGTGAATCTCAGTTTTTGTGCTCTGTAGGTTATGTGCATTTAACCACCTCGTGATTTATTCAACACCCCATGTAGCCTACTCATTGGTAACAGCTACAGCTAATATCATTGTGCACTGTAAGTTTATAGGTGCTGCTTTTAGTTCACTTTGTAACTATATTAACCACTGGTGATTCCTATAACATTCATAATTATTAGTAGGCTATAGCTCCTTTATCATTGGCATCATTATACTGCAGCTTAAATTTATATTCTTATTGTATTTATTATTGTTTCTTGTAGGCATGTTTCTTCCTCTAAATTTCAGGTTTTTGTCGCCTAGCAGGGCCTGCTTTGTTTGACTGATAAATTGATCAACACTGATTGTAATCGGTGGTTCGCTGTGCATGCAGACCCTGCATGTCATGCACTAGCAACAAACTGTGTATCTAAGAACACTTAAATCAGTGTAAATTACGTTATATCAGACATAGACTTCTGTTGTAGATGAAGGTTACCAACTTTGTGGCTCTGAACTTAGTTGGGACAGACCCCTTGATTCTTAAGGCCAACTATATTAGCTTAAAACGATGCATTAATCAGGTGATTTATATTGTCTTTGCAGTGAACGTAAAACACTGCCTACTGTAGGTTCACTGCCCATGGAAAAGCATGTTCATCACTGTGTCAGCGGCAGCTACCGCTTACGGTACTTTTCTACACGGGAGAACCTCACTTCCCATAACAAACCACTAACGTTACGTCACATACACACGTTGCCCACATGGCCACCTGACTCAAGGGGGTAGTGTTGACTGGTAACAATCATGTTAAGGAGAACATTGAACATTTCTCTATCAAGCAGCAAAAAAGTTCTAGCGTTAATATTGCACGTCCTGCGATGTGACTATCGCACATTTGCACATTGCGATGTAGACGATGAAACAAAATATTGTGCAGCCCTAGTTCTGGTACCATAATGGCCCCAAAGTTCTGAGACCAGAGAAACCTGGCTGTGCTCCAATCATGCTGCTTTATGCTGATGTTTATCTTCTGATTTTCTCTTTAGGACTCCAGGCTGAAGGAAAACACAACTCAACAGGTAAATTAAAAAAAGAAAAGAAGAAGGGAGAGACTAACTCCGTTCCGGCTGCTTTGCGGGGGTTCTGTCTTTTTCGTGGATCAATAAAGCAGAATCAGCAGTCAACTTTTAGTTTAATCTTTTCTTAATTTAATTAACTTCTTCACTCCTGACTTTCTGCTCAGAGTCTGTCAGGTTGGTGGGAGGAGATAGCCGCTGTGCAGGATCACTGGAGCTGAAACATCAGGGAGACTGGAAACAAGTGAGTGACACTCACTGGAACCTGAAGAAAGCAGCGGTTGCCTGTAAAGAGTTGGACTGTGGCTCTGCTGTTTCTGTAGGATGGAGAGAAGAGTCCTCAGACAGATCTGTGTGGAAGATCAAATATGACTGTGTTCAGTCTGGATCTGCTCTGAGGGAGTGTGCAAGATTAGATTCCTCGTCCACCATTGTGGATCTCAACTGTTCAGGTAAGCCCATCAGTGACATCATCTTTGACATAATCTATGATAGTTACTGTATGTTCTCAGGTTGACACACACATGCACCAGCTAGAATGGCAGCAGACTATCTCCAGCTTTGATGAGCTGCTGTCTCAGTAAATCAGGTGCTGAATGCACCAAGATATATATCTGTTTATGAAGGAGTCATAAGGAGTCCCCTTGGCCAACCACCAACTAGCCTGAAAGAACTCCTCCTTCAGTTTGACAGCTTTCTTGTTTCTACCAGCAGGTTCTTTGGTTGCCAGCGTAACAGGCACCAATGACCTACTAGTCACAACTTTGAGCAGCTTAGCTCAGCTGGGGGCTGTGCAGTATATCCACACCCAACTTCCAAAAAAGGAGAAAAACAGCCCCAGGGATTTTGAGGCAAATTACAATAAATTCAGTTCCGTCTGTAAGGTGAACATCAGGAAATTGAAGGTCAGCTAGGTTTTTATGTTTGTAAGTCTTTATCTCTCTCTTTTTATCTTCTGTCATCTCTCCAGAATCTGTCAGGCTAGTGAATGGGACTAGTCTGTGCTCAGGCAGACTGGAGGTGAAGACTAACAAGTCTCCCCAGCGGTGGTCCTCGGTGTGTGAAGCTGACTTTGACCAGCAGGATGCAGAGGTGGTCTGTAGGGAGCTCGGCTGTGGGGCTCCTTCAGTCCTTCAGGGGGTGCACTATGGAGAAGTGGAAGCCCCAATGTGGACCAAAGAGTTCCAGTGTGGAGGCCAGGAGTCTGCTCTCCTGGACTGTGGAAGCTCAGGCTCAGAAAGAAACGTCACCTGCTCACCTGGCAAAGTAGTTGGACTCACCTGCTCAGGTAGAAGAGGAGCTGCAGCTTTGATTTGGTTAATTCCTGTTCTCCTGAAAATGACATTATTTTAATGAAGACTCTTGTTTTTTTTCAGAGCCTGTTAGGTTGGTGGGAGGAGACAGTCACTGTGCAGGAATAGTGGAGCTGAAACATCTGGACTGGAGACCAGTGATTAACTATGACATCACCTCAGATACAGCAGCTGCCATCTGTAAACAACTGGACTGTGGCTCTGCTGTTTCTGCAGATGGGAAAGAGGGGTCTTCATACAGAGATATGTGGAGGGTCAGCTCTGACTGTGTTCAGTCTGGAACTGTTCTGAGAGACTGTGTAACACCATGGCACTTTCACATCGCCCTGAATCTCACCTGCTCAGGTCAGCCCATCCGTGACATCCTCTATGACAGTAAGGTTTCAATTGTGCTCCTTCCTGTCACTGTGACAGTCAGTGGTTTGGGTATATATACACGTTGCCGCTGATTGGTGATACCACTGACACACCCACCAAACAAAATAAAACTTATCTCAAAGGCAGTAGAACAGCTTTCCGGGAAACATTTTGTTCAACCCGGAAACTGAAGCAAAACGGTGTACACGCTTTCAGACTGAACGCTGTTTCAGCCAATCATCTCTCTGTGGGTCCGCACCATTAACACGCCGGCATACGCCTGCGGGGCATCGGGTAGGCAGAGTTGCATACCATTCAAACTAATAAATACAAATTATTTAACAAATGAATTACCAAATGAATGAATACAAAGCATAGTGTGGCCATTTGTGTTGTGATGCGCTGCTATGCTCACATTAAACATCGATTCCTGCACTCAGAGAAAAACGAATACATCGGAAAAAAAACGAGCTACTCTTTAGAGCATTCAGAGCTCTGTGGAAATGCCACACCAATTAATGTCAATCTTTCTGTGCTCTCACGATCATTTAAATATTTTAATTTAAAAGAAACAAGAAAACTGAGACAGCTGCTCTTGCAAAACGTTATCAATATCAAAATCAATGATGCTAGGCCTTTACATTATAAATATTTATAATATTTATGAATTTGAAAAAAAGTACCACATCTAGTTTGAACTTATTTATACTGCTAATGGCACTTTTGCCATAGTGCCGTAATTTATTACATAAACTATTAAAACAAACTTCAACATATCATCACAAATGAAACAGAAATTACTTACATTATTACAATAGGTTGCAGCCGCTGCTCTCTCTCCTCTCGTCCATCTGTTATTTTGCCCTGTGATGAATTGTAGGATACTTTGAGTCCACTTTAAAGGGTATAACAATTCTCACTATACATTCAGACAGCACTACAATAGCAGACTATAACAAGTAGTGAGTGCATGATTTAGGACAAATCCTCTGTGTTTACAGATCTGTTTCAGCCTAACATCTCTGTGTCCTCGTCCATGGACGGGGCCTCTGAGGCCCAGCAGCAAAGCTTTCGGGTGTTCAGGGGCTCCACCTTCAACGTCAGCTGTTCCATTCAGCCACAGTACCCAGGAGGCTCCTTCCAGCTCACCTTCACCTCCTTAAACTCAGCACACAACTACACCCAACCAGCTGTTAATCACTCTGCCCACTTCCTGTTTCCTGCTGCAAAGGCTGTCCACCACGGAAATTACAGCTGTGTTTATCACGTCTCTGTTTTATCTCATAACTTCTCCTCCGAGAGCCGTCTGCTCTCTCTCACTGTCTCAGGTAAGCTGACTGTTCACAGGTTTTCAATCAGTTGTATGCACAGTAACATCCATTTTCTATCTGTAAACATGTTACGATGGTGTTTGTACACACAAAATAGGCTAGTACATAATGTGTTGTTATCAACTAGTATTGCCAACAATTGCAAACTTGGCTAGAGTCCCCCACCCTGTTACATGTAATGGTTTTTCCGAGTTGTTCCTGGAGCGCGGTCAACTCAGGTGTAGTCTTGCATTGCCAGACATTCCTCCATAGCGCTGCGGAGGAGCAATCGTCTTAGACGACGCTTAGCGCCAGACAGAACAACGTTTCCTGTGCAAAATAGCCTTGGAAAGGAACTTGTTTCGCTGGAACATGTGTACATTCAAAGGTTTTAGTTGTGCAACAGAAAACTCAGATTGGACAGACAGTCTAGCTAGCTGTCTGTATTTACCCTGTAGAGATCTGGGGAGCAGTTAACCATAGTCCTCATAAATCCAAAACAAAACAAAGAAAGTGGAATGTGTGGGACATCCGTCCGAAATGAGGGACAAGAGGCGGAATTTGCGGCGGCACCTGAATATAGACCAACTGAGGTGTGACGTCAGAAAGGTGGGGAAACAAGTGGGATACACCTGAAAGCAGCATGGAGGAGAACAGAAAGAAGAGTGAGGGTGGCTAAAGGAGGAGATCATTCAAAATGTAAAAGGTTCTGTATATGACATTCAGAACATTAATATAGCAGTAAACAATATATTTGCTATGTAAAGATATAATGGAGTAATGGCGTCCTGAGCAGAGAATTAGTCACACTCCCTCTGTGTGTGTTGTCTGGGGCCCAACTTGCTTTGGATGTTTGGTGATGAACCTGTAACAGACCTGCTTCAGCCATTCATCTCTCTGTTTACAGACCTACTGTTTCCACCCAACATCTCCTTGGACGGGGACTCCGAGGCCCAGCAGCAAGGGTTTCGGTGTTCAGGGGCTCCATCTTCAACATCAGCTGCTTCATTCAGCCACAGTACCCAGGAGGCTCCTTTCAGCTCACCTTTACCTCTTCCAACTCGGCACACAATTACACCATGCCTGCTGTCAATCACTCGGCCCACTTCCTGTTTCCTGCTGCAGAGCCTGCCCACCAAGGAAGCTACAGCTGTGTTTATCACGTCTCTGTTTTATCTCATAACTTCTCCTCTGAGAGCCGTCTGCTCTCTCTCACTATCATAGGTAAGCTGACTGTTTACAGGTTTGGAAAACATGATTTGTCCAAACTGAATGAAAATGATGAGCTGACAACATGTTTCTGGAATGACACTTTGTGTTACACATGTCAACTAGTAACTAAACTTATACAAAGTGTATAAATGGCAACAGCACTGTATACTGTAGGATAGAGCATGTTTGGTTACCAGGATAAAAGCATTGTCACACCAAGGATGTAACAAAAAACAGGTTGTATCCTTCTCCCCTGTGCCTGTATAATCCATCCTCCTTGCCTAGAAAGTTTTTTCTTGTACAGTATCTCTCTCTTGCGGATTGAAACAGCATGGCTAATCCATTCATTATTTCAGTTTAACTGTTTTAAATTGCACTTGCTGTCACTGTGGTTGATGACAAATGTGCATCAGCTTTGCATATTTGTTGTATCTAGCACAATAAAGCTAACTTGTTGACTGTTTATCACTTTTTCACAGTCCAAAGAAACCACGCTTGTTCGGAAGTTATTAGCAGTAAGTTTGGCACACTCGTCGGAGCTTAATAATCAGGAAAACAGTTCACAGTCATATGTAGCTTTATAAAATACACATTAAACGTTAGGCAAAATGGTTTCTGACAACTCACTGCTCTGCTCAATAACTTTAGTTTTATCATCACCTCTCTCGCGCGATTACCCAGAGGTCAACAGGAAATCAAACTTTCCAGGCGTAAAAAAATCATAAAAACATCTATACTTCTGGTCATTAATTCTCTAAAGTAAACAAGAATTATAATCTTTGAAATATGCTAGTTATCAATATTTATCAAAATATGCTATCTTATCAATAACCCACAAATTTAAAAATACTAAATAACTGGTGTAAATCAGGCAATTACATCTAAATACATGATACATTTATTCTAATCCTGAGCTCTCAGATCAGGTGCATACATATGCACAAACTAAAATATGAAGTAGCCTACATATAAAGTTTAGTATGTTTAAGAAATAAGTATCCATGTTGATGTAATTTTAGATTTTAGGTTGTGTTTAATAGGATCTGTTGGACGTTTTATTCTGTCTATGTGTTAGACTCATGATGTTGTGTGATGTGATGGGATGTCCATGTGTTTGATCAGATCCGACACTTCTTATCATCAGAGCGGTCGTCCTGCCGCTGACTCTGCTGTTGGTGAATGCTGCCCTTTATCTTTACTGTAAGGTACTGACACAATGTCTGTTGTTTGGACCCCTGACTGAAATGAAGCACGCAGTCTGTGTTTATTGAGCTGAAGAGAGGTTGATGCAAGAAGTCCCATTTGTGTTCTGTCATGTTTCTCCAGGCTAGCAGGGGACAGAACCTGGGCATGCAGGAGAACATTGAGCTGGATTATTATAACCTGGGTGTGTCTGCACCTGAATGAGGGCCGACTAAAGAGGAAGGAGCTCATCTACATCCAGATGGATTTCTGACACACAACCAACCCCCAGCTCCTTCCTTTAAACAATAAGGCTGTAATTATAATATTACATTATGTAGCGCCTAAATCTCAACATGAAAAGACCAAAACAACAATGTGTTAGTCTCTTCATACTTTGACTTCCAGTCTGTGGCCCTCCGCATCATTGGTTTCTACTGAAGATGTAATCTTTAAAAACACCTAGAATATACAGTTTAACATGAAAACTAGACAGAGGAAGCAGGAGTACAGGAATCCAAGCAGCCGGTGACATTTGAAACATCATGTTTGTGAACGAGTATTGCCATTTAGTATACTTTTGCCATATCCTGTCAGAATTACGGCAATCGAGAAAAGCTTTAAGTTCAGTTAATTGTTTTGCAAAAATGTATTGTCAAGTTTGTTAAATACTGACCAATAAGGGGGACCAGACGCATTTGCCAAAGCAAATAGAACATGAGCTTTTAGATTCATCTGGTTCATAGGCAAGGCTAGTGAAACATCTGCAGCCTGTTGCACCAGCTATGTGTAAGTTCTCTCTTAGGTTAGGGTCTAAAGTCATTAAATGATACAGTGAAATTAGTTAGTTTGATACTAGTTTCAATGTTTGGTTGCACAATGGAGACGTAAGGTTAATCCTAGTTACTCTGGTATAAAGGCCACGCTAATCAAAATGTTGTCGCAGAGAATGACATTCTCACTTCCAGTGACCAGTCAGGGAAAAGCACTATTATTGATGCAGTGTATTAATGTCCTGTCAGGGTTGTCTCTTGGGCCCAGTCAAAGCCTGTCTACGGAAAGCGTTTTCACTCCCTGTTTAGCCCCATTGTAGCGAATTTGGTTGCAGTTCCATCAGAGTTCCACTGGGGGTGCTCGTAGGAGAATGCAAAATGAATGGGACTCTATGGAGCTAGATGGCTAAATTTTCACCTGATTGCTGTTGAGAAATCTCAGATTTGATTGTAGTTTTTGCAAGTTCAACATGGATTATAGGTTCGAAAGTTGAATGAACGAGTACTTGCGTCCTTTCGATTTCTTACAGGTTGAGTCGTTGTTGCCCATAACACGCTACCATTCTGCTAATGAATGCTGATTGGTCAGTGAAGGACTGATTACGGCCAGAGATCCTGTTTGACAGCATCCAAAGTGGAACCAGAATGACAGAGTGAATATTTCGGCATGGTCTTTAAAACATTAGCAAACCTCTTTCTAGCACGTGTATGTCGATGCCTTGAGAGAACAAAGGAAGTTACTCAGAGCTTGCCATAAAGCAGTATCTCTGGCCGTATATGTGTATGACGTCATTAACATTTCAAAAGGCTTTTTAGAACAAAAAAGCGACTCAGCAGTGTATATTTTCTTTGCTTCCCCTTTTAAATGCAACATTCAAATTACTAGACAAAAAAAATTATATCCTGAGGAAATTGGATTTTGAGGGGTATAGCTCCATAGAGTCCCATAGAGCTCCATAGAGGGCCCGTGAGCGCCCTATAGTGGAACCAGAGTGGAACTGCAACCAGTTCAGAAGCCGGAAGTATCGAGAGAGTGGAACTTCTTCCCTTATTAGAAATTATTTGGCCCAATAGTCTTTGAACACTTTGCTAGAAATATCGAAGCTAACAGCTACAAATAGCTACAACGACAACAATGTATGTAAAGTACGACAAAGCATTATAATTATGTGATAATCCAACCCTAACCTACAGGTAGTGCAAAACACTGACTGTAGAAATAGTGCACGTAGCAGCAGTGACATCAGCCATTGGTTTGTGGACTATAGTTTTGTAGCCTTGAGTTTGGCAAAAGGGAGGATGACCCAGCCAAACCAGAATTGTTTATGGTTGCATTGGTAAATGCTAAAGAGAGAAAGTTGCCATCATTTATTAATCATTCATTTCTTATTTATCTTTCATTTGTTTGTTTATTAGTTTAATCTGTAGTTATTAATTCAATAAATCTTCATTGATAAAGAACTTGGTTCCATGGTTTGTGTGGATGAAATATCTAGTAGAACTCCAGTAGCAGCCATCAAATTATGAGGCTATGATTAATTATGGCTATCAAATTCTTATTTTGATAGGTGCTGCTTCAAGGTTATGAATTCTGTTAATTTGTATACCACTCATTGTTCCTGATAGTCAAAGTTAAACCCTATTACTCTCCTTCACCTTTAATGCCAATTGATTTGTTTATAGGATACTTTTAAGTTCTCAATTATCGTTAGATATTTTGGTATTGATGAATTAGTAAATATTAATAATTGTTACTGTACTGCTACAGTTGACAAAATCAATTCAAGACTCACCACATAGCTAGAATTGTGTGTCAGTCAGTAAACTCTTTGGATATGATTGTTTTTCGAAAGCTATAACGTTTTGTAAGGCACACTGAGTCAAGTTTAGTGATTTTAATCACCAAATAGATACTAAATTGTTTGGTTTTTATCATTTTGGTACACATACAGAGTGAATGAGGTGAATATAGTTTAAAGAGACTGAAAACTACACCCCATGGTGAACTTCATTTTAGCAACAGGAAAATATACTGTACTTTTGATCAAATGGCAGCGTATAAAGTGAATGCAAGAAGATCATTTATTTTTCCATAAAATATACTCAAGCATATACAAGTATGCAGCTCACATTATTGTTGAAGAACACCCTGCCATCTTTTTTAGAGCTGCACTCGTTCCTGAGAAGGTCTAACATGCCTGCTCTGATCTCTGGGGTGAATGACTGGTAGACATTATCTTTGACTGTAAAGAAATTCAGCAGACTGGACAGTCTGGCTGCTTGGATTAAAGCACTCAGTGATATGCTCCTCATATTTCAGACCCTGGCTCTTCAGGCAGGAAATAACCTCTCTTGATAAGCGCCACTCTGTGATGGCACCAACGCAGAGCTCCTTTGTGTAAGTCCACAGGACGTCCCAGCCACTGTTATCTGGATAGGATGAGATTGAAGAAATACATTGATTCCAGAATAACTTATTGGTAATAATAATTACTATTTATAATGTTACAGTTTAGAGAGACTCTTGGTCATCTTACAATCTCATAGTCAAGAGGTCTGTTAGCTGTAGCCTCAACAGTCCTCAACACAGCATTTTTCCTTGTGTGCCTGAACATCTGCTAAACACAAAAACCCAAGAGAGCATTGTTTTTCCAGCACAAACAAAAATATCTTCATATGCAGATTGATATATCTTTTGGCATTTCAGTAAAGATTAAGACACAGGTTAAGAGGGTGAAGGACAGAAAGCAGCATGGAAAACTTAGTTCTACTTACCTGCTCCAATGATGATCATAAGCCTGCCATTGTTCTTCAGAAGGCTATGGTAGAACTTGATGGTGTCAGCGAGGTTATCCACATAGTAGATCATCTGTTAAGGAGAGAGTTGTGGGGAACCTTTAATTTAACCTTTTGGATTGAAGTTTACATCCACTCAAACCTACAGTTTGAAGTGTCTTCTAGTCACTGTAGCTGTGTCATGGAGATTTAGGCTATGTCAAAGGATACAGTATATACGATTATTTATAACACTGATCTTTGTCCACTTTTGTTTGGCAGAAAAGGTTCTGCTGATTTGCTCCCCAATGAATTCAAGCATCAGTTGAGGTCTTCGTTGGGAGCTAAATAAATTTCATTGCGTACACAAAGTAAGACTGCATGACATTGTAACAACAGTTCACAGTAATCTTAAGTCCACCTCACTTTAACCCAGAACAACATGAAGAGAACATGCAAAGCTCAGAGGCCAGAAAGTGAACTCAAAATCATAATTTTTAAATTGAATGTTCAAAAAAGTAATTAGCCTGGCACTCATTCACAAATGCATTTAAAACATGAGCTCGGCAGATTTGTCTGGTTCCCAGGCTACAAAATCATAATACCTGAATCATGTGTATGAAGTAAAAAGTCTTCATGTCTCCTTTTTCTTTGACTTGCCCCTCGTAGTCCTCACTGTGCATGATATACCAAGCAAATGGGATCGTTTTGCCTGTCTTGCCGATGCCGGCCCGATTTTCCGCATGTGATGCCGGCTGAGTTGCTGGTGCGGCCGATGCCTGCTGGAGCGGCCGATGCCGGCCTGACTTGCCGATGCCGGCTGGTGCGGCCAATGCCGGCTGGTATTGCCAATGCCGGCCTGTCTTGCCAATGCCAGCCGGTATTGCCGATGCCGGCCGGTATTGCCGATGCCGGCCGGTATTGCCGATGCCGGCCTGTCTTGCCGAGGCCAGCTGGTGCGGCCGATGCCGGCTGGTATTGCCGATGCCGGCCTGTCTTGCCGATGCCGGCTGGTATTGCCGATGCCGGCCTGTCTTGCCGATGCCGGCCTGTCTTGCCGATGCCGGCTGGTATTGCCGATGCCGGCCTGTCTTGCCGATGCCGGCCTGTCTTGCCGATGCCGGCTGGTATTGCCGATGCCGGCCTGTCTTGCCGATGCCGGCCTGTCTTGCCGATGCCGGCTGGTATTGCCGATGCCGGCCTGTCTTGCCGATGCCGGCGCAGTTGATGTCTGCTTGAGTGGCCGATGCCGGCCTGAATTGCCGCATGTCATGCCTCAGTTTTTGCCTTTCTGTGTTACTCCCTGCCTGTGCTGTGGGAATTATTTGCTTCCGTTTTGGGGGTGTATCACTTCACCGATATTTTATTTTCAGATCCGTTGCTGCAAGAGGTAAGTATGATGTATGCTAGTTTGTATGTAGCCTATATATTTATGAATGCATGTTAAAGTCTACATATTAAATATTTTATATCTATAATTCCCATCACGTTTTGGGGGGTTATGTTCTTATTCCCTACCCCTTTTAAGAAGATTAATTCGATGGAGTCCAATCTCCAAAAGACTTTGTACATTCAATATCATACAGTTGTACAATAAATATCTTTGCATATCTGCAAACGAAGTCTCTCCTGATTGAAATGACTATGGTTAGCATAACTCATACAGTGTAAGTATTCAACAATTAGCTTAAACATGTGGAGAGTAAGGACAGAGAGTCGATTGTTCTCCCACTCTTAAGTTGCAGAGTTACTCGCTCCTCCCCTCCCACAGGCTGGCTGGCTGTCCTTACATTAACTTTTGTTGCTTAACTCTTGTTGTGACATACATGGGAGTAGTCTAGTGGTGAAAAGTATGAACACAACCTATTTACCCAGTTTCAGTCAAATGTTAGCCTTGTTGAACTACAAGTAAAACATAATTTTATCCTGCAAACCACAAATCACTCAAAAGCCACACAACTTTACCAAGGCTACATACTCTTCTGAATGTTATTTATAAAATAAAATACAACAACCAGACAAAATAAAATTCTCCAATGCTGTTTACAGTTTTTTTCAATCGCTAACAAGCGCTTACTTATACTTCAGATACTTTTTCTAAACTCTTAACACAGACTGACACCTACAAAACACAATTGGCCAAATGGATAATTTTCTTCTCAAAAACACATTTTGTTAAATATATATACTAACTCTCCATTTCAAGACAGAACACATGTTTCTCTGCACACACTGACTTTACCAGAACACTGGAAATCTGACTCAAAATGAAATTATTCTGTCAAAGAATAACACTTGTTTTCACTTCACAAGGTACATGCAGTCAATCAAAGTACACAAGGTTTCAAAATACTGGCTATTGTTGACATTATAAAAACTGCATATGTTTCAGGTGCAAAACATGCAATCCACCTTTTACACTAAATTTCTTGGTTGGGAACTGTATGTCCACATGTACAGTAAGTTTCACATTCAAACACATTTCAGTAAAAAGCAAATCAGTTTTTTTTCCCTTACTGTTTACTAAAGGAAGTACAGTAGAAATACAGTAATAGAACAGAAAGTTTTACAGTAATGCTTACAGTGAACAGAATATACATGAAACACAAGAGCATTCTGTAAAAAAAAAAAGAACCAGCAAAAAGCCCAGATAAAAAAGGGGGAACAAAAAAGCACAAAATTACTGTATCTAATCCCTGCGATCTTCAGGGTTAGGCCACATGTTTTCATCAACATCACATCTGATATCATCCAAGGCGATGCACCTGGGATAAAACCACTTGGCATGTCGGATCCACCCTTGGCAATCATGAACTGTGATATCCCTGCATCCAGGATCCATGGCTTCAAGGAGGGACATCTGGTCATGGCTGATGGTCATAAACCTTCCACCAACATGCAGAAAAGAACTCCTGTATGGGGTTGAGGAAAGGTGAATAGGGTGGAAGGAAGAGACTTACCAGTCTTGGGTGGTCTTCAAACCATGTTGTTATTGTTTGCGAATGGTGGAAAGCAACATTGTCCCAGGAAATTACAAAGGTCCTCATGTTTTCACCCTCCTGATCCTGCTCTGGTACCAGGCACTGGTGGAGATCATTGAGAAAGGCGAGGAGGCGCTCGGTATTATAGGGTCCAACCTGACATTTGTGAAGGAGTAATCCTGCATTTGCTATTGCTGCACACATGGTAATGTTTGCCCCTCTCTGTCCTGGCACATCAACTGTGGCCCTCTTTCCAATTATATTTCATTCACGTCGACGCCTTTTGGACAGATTGAATCCTGCCTCATCTATGTAAATGAATTCATGAGGGGCCTGGTTGGCCTCCAATTCCATAACTCTCTGAAACAAAGTTTATGTATATCATGTCATTATTGTATATCATACTGTACTGTAACCTATTACTGTGTAGGTTATCTATTTGCAAAGTGCAAAGCTTATAGAACTGGACATTGAGTTGAATATACACTATACCTGGACATATTGTTGTCGTAGCTCTTTGACTCTCTCACTGTTCCTCTCAAAGGGAACAGTGTAGAGCTGTTTCATCCACAATCTGTGTTTAGACAATGTCCGCATAATGGTTGTGAGGCTGATGCTTTCGATATTGTTACAGTTTTTCACGATCGCTATGACAATTTTTTCAATACTTTTAACAACTTTCCTAAACTCTAAACGCATCAACACACCTACAACACACGATTGGCAAAACAGTTATTTTCATGCTCAAAATCACACATTGTAAACTAAACTCCAACACTGATTTTCAAAATACAATAATTCACTAACACAATACACTATGTTTACCAAAACAATGCAAACATGTCTCAAAATCAAATAATTCTTCCAAAACACTAACACATGTTCTCTCCCAACAGGAACATTTAGTAAATCAAAGAACAATATCATACAAAACACTAACACATGTTCTCTCCCAACAGGAACATTTAGTCAATCATAGAACAATATCATACAAAACATTAACACATGTTCTCTCCCAACAGGAACATTTAGTAAATCATAGAACAATATCATACAAAACATTAACACATGTTCTCTCCCAACAGGAACATTTAGTAAATCATAGAACAATATCATACAATCATTAACACATGTTCTCTCCCAATAGGAACATTTAGTAAATCATAGAACAATATCATACAAAACACTAACATACCATGGAATTACAGAAACTGCATTAATTTATATGTCAGTCAGGTCTGCCCTTATACAACAGACAAGAGTGATTGTATTGATCATATATTGTGTTTTGCGCTGCAGTTTCTGTTGAAGCCTCTCTACATTTTTGTTTTGTTGGGTTTAGTAAAACTTTTTTTAAAGATTATTTTTTGGGCTTTTCCACCTTTATTTGACAGGACAGCTAGTTGAAAAAGGGGGGAGAGCGGGGAAGATATGCAATACATCGTCATTAGTTGGATTTGAAAGTTTGGACCTCTGCATCGAGGCATAAACCTCCAAGTACATGTGCGCCTGCTCTACCTACTGATCCACCCCGGCCACCATTTTGTTTCTTTTGCTGCAGAGATTCAATACAAAAAATGAATGACCCCTCTCAGAGTAGCTTTATAGAATGTACGGTTTATGAAAAAAAGGAGACAGAGACAGAATTGTCCTGGTACTCCTCTTCCTCTCCCTCGTGAAGGCATTTTTCTTATTTTCTGTGTTCATCTACAGTATCCATCCATCCATCCATCCATCTTCGTCCGCTTATCCGGTGTCGGGTCGCGGGGGGAGCAGCTCCAGCAGGGGACCCCAAACTTCCCTTTCCCGAGCAACATTAACCAGCTCCGACTGGGGATCCCGAGCGTTCCCAGGCCAGGTTGGAGATATAATCCCTCCACCTAGTCCTGGGTCTTCCCGAGGCCTCCTCCCAGCTGGGCGTGCCTGGAACACCTCCCTAGGGGGCGCCCAGGGGCATCCTTACCAGATGCCCGAACCACCTCAACTGGCTCCTTTCGACGCAAAGGAGCAGCGGCTCTCTCGAGCTCCTCACGGATGACTGAGCTTCTCACCCTATCTCTAAGGGAGACGCCAGCCACCCTCCTGAGGAAACCCATTTCGCCGCTTGTACCCTGGATCTCGTTCTTTCGGTCATGACCCAGCCTTCATGACCATAGGTGAGGGTAGGAACGAAAACTGACCGGTAGATCGAGAGCTTTGCCTTCTGGCTCAGCTCTCTTTTCGTCCTGGCGGTGCGATAGATTGAATGCAATACCGCACCCGCTGCGCCCGATTCTCCGACCAATCTCCCGCTCCATTGTCCCCTCACTCGCGAACAAAACCCCAAGGTACTTGAACTCCTTCACTTGGGGTAAGGACTCATTCCCTACCTGGAGAAGGCATTCCATCGGTTTCCTGCTGAGAACCATGGCCTCCGATTTAGAGGTGCTGATCCTCATCCCAACCGCTTCACACTCGGTTGCGAACCGATCCAGTGAGTGCTGAAGGTCGCAGGCCGATGATGCCATCAGGACCACATCATCTGCAAAGAGCAGCGATGAGATCCCCAGCCCACCAAACTGCAACCCCTCCCCACCCCGACTACGCCTCGATATCCTGTCCATAAATATTACAAACAGGATTGGTGACAAAGCGCAGCCCTGGCGGAGGCCAACCCTCACCTGAAACGAGTCCGACTTACTACCGAGAACCCGGACACAGCTCTCACTTTGGTCATACAGAGATTGGATGGCCCTGGTAGAGACCCCTCACCCCATACTCCCGCAGCACCTCCCACAGTATCTCCCGGGGACCCGGTCATACGCCTTCTCCAAATCCACAAAACACATGTAGACCGGTTGGGCATACTCCCAGGCTCCCTCCAGGATCCTTGCGAGTGAAGAGCTGGTCCGTTGTTCCACGACCAGGACGGAATCCGCATTGTTCCTCCTCAACCCGAGGTTCGACTATCGGCCGAACCCTCCTTTCCAGCACCTTGGAGTAGACTTTACCAGGGAGGCTGAGAAGTGTGATACCCCTATAATTGGCACACACCCTCTGGTCCCCCTTTTTAAAAGAGGAACCACCACCCCAGTCTGCCACTCCTTTGGCACCGTCCCAGACTTCCACGCAATGTTGAAGAGGCGTGTCAACCAGGACAGCCCCTCCACACCCAGAGCCTTGAGCATTTCTGGACGGATCTCATCAATCCCGGGGCTTTGCCACTGTGTAGTTGTTTGACTACATCAGTGACTTCCGCCTGGGAAATCGGCGACAATCCCCGTTATCCTCCAGCTCTGCCTCTAACATAGAGGGCGATTAGTCGGATTCAGGAGTTCCTCAAAGTGCTCCCTCCACCGCCCTATTACCTCCTCAGTGGAGGTCAACAGTGTCCCATCCTTACTGTACACAGCTTGGATGGTTCCCCGCCCCCTCCTGAGGTGGCGAACAGTTTTCCAGAAACACTTTGGTGCCGACCGAAAGTCCTTCTCCATGTCTTCTCCAAACTTCTCCCACACCCGCTGCTTTGCCTCTTTCACGGCAGAGGCTGCAGCCCTTCGGGCCCTTCGGTACCCTGCAACTGCCTCCGGAGTCCTCCGAGATAACATATCCCGAAGGACTCCTTCTTCAGTCGGACGGCTTCCCTGACCACTGGTGTCCACCACGGTGTTCGTGGGTTACCGCCCCTTCAGGCACCTAAGATCCTAAGACCACAGCTCCTCGCCGCAGCTTCAGCAATGGAAACTTTGAACATTGTCCACTCGGGTTCAATGCCCCCAGCCTCCACAGGGATGCACGCAAAGCTCCGCCGGAGGTGTGAGTTGAAAGTCTGTCGGACAGGTGCCTCCTCCAGACGTTCCCAATTTACCCGCACTACACGTTTGGGCTTACCAGGTCTGTCCAGAGTCTTCCCCACCCCTGACCCAACTCACCACCAGATGGTGATCGGTTGACAGCTCTGCCCCTCTCTTCACCCGAGTGTCCAAAACATACGGCCTCAGATCAGATGAAACGATTATGAAATCGATCATTGACCTTCGGCCTAGGGTGCTCTGGTACCAGGTACACTTATGAGCATCCCTATGTTCGAACATGGTGTTCGTTATAGACAATCCATGACTAGCACAGAAGTCCAACAACAAACAACCACTCTGGTTTAGATCAGGGAGGCCGTTCCTCCCAATCACGCCTCTCCAGGTGTCTCCATCATTGCCCACGTGTGCGTTGAAGTCCCCCAGCAGAACAATGGAGTCCCCCACTGGAGCCCCATGCAAAGTATATTGTTCAAATAGGTCCTCTTTTACTGTACTACTATATGATCATGCGATTGAAAGTACCTCAACACCTGAGTGTGTTCAATCAGCTGTTTCTCAATAAATGCATGTATAAAATGCAGGGGATATATTTGTGTTTCAATTTACAATATGATCAGCTGTTCACTTTGACTTTAGCCTATAAGTTAGGTTTAGAGAAGGATGTTATCTGTTCTGAAATACAGTGTGAAAGCATTTGTAAATTTGGCAGTAAAGATCCATTGTTTTGGTTTTGGTGGAGCTTGTGTGTAAAAGAAGTTCAAGTATTTTAAATTTGTGTTAACTGTATGCATTTTGTGTCAAGACAACAAGAAATGTGTTAATTGTATAGCCTACACAGACAGATGTTGTGCTAACTGTATTAAGAGTTTAGGAAAGTTGTTAAAAGTATTGAAAAAAGTGTCATATTTGCAAGAACCATTTGTACAATGGCAAGCTCTTGATCATTATTGAGGAGCTTTCCTCTTCCCCCAGAGGGTGGAAGATGTTGCATTCTTTAGAGGGACTAAAGAAATTCAACATATGCATTACTGTATGACCTTATTGACATGTCAAGTGAGAATAGAAACAATCCATGTAAAATGCAATACTTACCTGTTGGTTTGTTGAAAGATGCGTATAATGGAGGCAACCGTTGACCACCTCAACTTGGGTTGCACTCTCACCAGCCTCTCTTAGTGAAAGACCGTGGTTGATTACATGGTCAATGATAGTGGCACGAATTTCATCACTGACTACTGTTCTTGCAGCCCTTGGAATGCCACCACCATGCATTCTTACACCTCTACCTTGCCCTCTCCTTGGGCCTGCTCTTCTCCCCAGCCCTGCTCCTCTCACTGCTCCTCTCCCTCCATCTCTCACTGGGCCTGGTCTTCTCCCTGGGCCCCTTGCTCTTCCTCTTCCTCTTCCTCGACATTACAGTGTTTGTATTTGTCTGTTTCTGTTTCCAAACACATCCCTCCTCAAAGTTCTTCTTTTATAGTAATTGAAAGAAATAACCCCTGCCACTGAGTCTAAGCCAGACTGGAATCGGCTGTGGTTGGCCCACTTTACCCAACATGAATCAGCTGTGTGTCAATTTTCAGCTGAGATATATTGTTTTTGAACTAATCATTGCAGAAGCAGATGTTTTTATACTGTATCTAAGGTTTGGATAATTCTTTTTGCTATTGTGGGAGGTTGTGTGTTAACATTCGTAAAATACTACAAAAACAATCCATCATTTTGTTGGGAGGTATAGCTTGTCTGTTAAGAAAATGTAAGCGTTGTGGAAATGTGTTCACTGACTGCATAGTGTGTGAAAAAGACATGAAATATGTGAATTGTATGGCCAAAAAAGACTGATGCTGTGCTAATTGTGTTTAGAGTTTTTAAAATGTTGAAACTGTTTGGACAAATGCTTGTTAGCGACTGAAAAAAACTGTAATTCCACTGGCTAGGTGGAGCCTTTTGAGGTCCTCCCACAGTCCAAACACATGCAGCTTAGTGTGAATGTGTTTGTCTGTGTGTGTATCTCACCAACAATACTCTGGGAAACAGCTAAAGCAGTTCTGACAGTTCTGAAGGGAAAGCTCATCTCATACTCGACATAGAAAAAAATTAAAATATAGCAGCAAGTGGCGATTCAGTGGTTCAAGCCAACATGGATCCTGCAAGACCTCTGACAGTTTCCGACACCTGTATTAAAGATAACAGGTTTTATGACTGGACAGACGCTTATTCATTTATGACCAAAATGATCAAAAGTTTGCATTTTTTTCTGGAGCGATGACTGATTCCTGCAATGCATTCCACATACAGTACCTATTGGAAATTATTATTTATGCATGCCAACAAAACCAACAACCATTAAAAATGTATTTATAAATCACTATGGAAGCGTCAATCATACATTGTAAGTATTCAACAAATACCTTGAATATGTGGAGAGTAAGGACAGAGTGGATTGTCCTCCCACTCTTAGGTTACAGTATCTCTCCACTCCTACAGGCTGGCTGGCTGTCCTTACATGAGCTTTTGTTAAGTAAATCCTGAAAGATGAATCTGTACATCTTGTTCATACTTGAACTGTACATCAGAGCAGATGCTGTCAGATTCATGGACATATTCCAGTGGTAATTTGAAATCAGATTATATTATTTCATAAAGTCAAACAGTAAAACCTGCAGTATGTTGTGCTACAATTTACACACCTCCATGACTTAGAAGCTTTGTATAAATTCAACATTAAAAAAATGAAACGTTTTAATTTAAAAAAAATGAATTGTAAATTTGAATATTTTGAATCATTTTAATTGGAATGTTTTGTTATTCATTGTCCGTCAAGCCCACCAGAATTATTGTACTTCACAAGTAAGCTCATATAATTTGCACTGTATATTTTATAACTTTTGTGAACATTTTGAAAACTCTTATTAATGTGTATTTGGTTGTTTTCATGATGACTCCATCATGTCATGAACCTTTTTATGTTGTTCAGGAGAGTGGAAAAACATTGTATCTTTTATCAACTTATCGTCATACACTTCCAACTGATTTAGAAGACCTCTGGCGCTTACTAAAATCATTTGGAAGTTAAGACTTCAAAAGGGAATTTCTGTATTTTTCAACCTAGACACTATTACCCCACGCATTGTGTGTAAGTGACTAATGTGAACAATATCTTTGAAATTGGTCCAGCATTAAGGGAGAACACTGTACCAGCAGCCACAAACTGGGCTGCAATGGCAACTGCCAATGCCACTTAAAGTGCTGTTTTTGCCACTGACAAGCTCAGATTGTTATTATAAGTTATTTATTTCTTTTGCCCATCATTGCATTTTACTGACAGTTACTGAAGCTGCCCTCAAGATGGTGGCAATACTTCATATATCAGTGATAATTATTTTGTCTGAATAGTGAGGCCTGGCCAACAGCTACCATTGTGCCTGTGTTTACCTATGGATCGGTATGTACATACCATTGGTACAGGTTGGAAAGCTGAAGAGACATTGGGCCTCATTCACCAACCGTTCTTACAAAGAAATGTGTTCTTAAACCCTTCTTACAAACTTTTTACGAAGATTCTGGCATTCACTAATGTTTTCTTAACTTGGATTTTTTCTTAGCTAAGAACAAAATCTACGAACACGGAAAAGCACTCTTACGCACATTTGAGTGATGACAATTTGCTCCAAATGATTGCTTACTGCATTTTATTTAATTCTAAAGTTGTTTACAATGATAGTATTGTACTGTAATGTATTTCTGATCATTTGTTGAAAAATAAATCATATTATGCAAAAAAAACACTAACACTGCAATTTACACCAGCAATTAAACTGATTAACTCCTGCATTATTTGGTGATTGATCGCCATTTATAGGGCCAAAATGCAGTGGTAGAATGTAACAAAGTACAAATTCGTCCTAACTGTACTTACAGTTTTTTACAATCGCTATGACACTTTTTTCCAATACTTTTAACAACTTTCCTAAGCTCTTAACACAGTTAGCACAACATCCGTCTGTGTAGGCTATACAATTAACACATTTCTTGTTGCTTTGACACAAAATGCATTCAGTTAACACAAATTTAAAATACTTGAACTTCTTTTACACACAAGCTCCACCAAGACCAAAACAATGGATCTTCACTGCCAAATTTACAAATGCTTTCACACTGTATGTCAGAACAGATAACATGTTCTAAACCTAACTTATAGGTTAAAGTCAAAGTGAACAGCTGATCATATTATAAATTGAAACACATATATTCCCTGCATTTTATATATGCATTTATTGAGAAACAGCTGATTGAAGTCATGCAAATAGATCGATCACAGCTGATTCCCTTCTAGGAAACACACTCAGGTGTTGAGGTTCTTTCAATCGCATGATCATATGGTAGTACAGTAAAAAATGACCTATTTGAACAATATACTGTAGATGAACACAGAAAATAAGAAAAATGCCTTCACGAGGGAGAGGAAGAGGAGTACCAGGACAATTCTGTCTCTGTCTCCTTTTTTTTCCACAAACCGTACTTTCTATAAAGCTACTCTGAGATGGGTCAATAATTTTTTGTATTGAATCTCTGCAGCAAAAGAAAGAAAATGGTGGCCGGGTTGGCTCAGTGGGTAGAGCATGCACACATATACTTGGAGGTTTTACTTTGTTACATTTTGCAGCAATTATCTATACTTTCTACTCCACTACATTTCTACAATGTTCCGTTACATTTTCTGATCAGTTTCCCCCCTGCCAAAACGTCTTCCTGACCGTCACACGTTTGTCTCCCCAGTGAAGTTTGGTTGCCATAGATACTATATATATGGGGCACCGCTGATCCAAGCCGGCTCCGGTGCTGCAGAGCCCGGGCGCAGCGCCGCTGACCCTCGGTAATACAGCCTCCGGTAAAAGTGAAAATGAAAACGTTTGTTTTTATTATTCCCATTTTTAAATCAAAGCTGCTATATCTACTTCTCTCCACAGCGTCGTTTACTCCTCCGCCAGGCTGCGTAAGACGCGTTCATATCTTATTTATTTGGCTGGACCTCTTAACATCTCTCCATTTGCGCTGCTTCACACACTTTATTTGCTTACTTGCATGGTTAAAGAAAATAAAACTGTCTTAAAATACATCCATGAATAAAACCAACCGCATTCCGATTCTAACAACACATTTCCGTTTTATGCTGGTTAGGATAGGAACTTTTTTGAAAAAGCCAGGCCTTGTTTGTGGTAGTGGACACCTTATACTTTTACTATAGTAAATATGTCTCTTGTTATTTGTACTTTTATTTAAGTACTGAGATTCAGTACTTCCTCCACCGCGGCTCCGACAATCTCCGAAAACCTGTCTCCCAGGAGGTGCACAGGAAGTGTCATGTCCTTATATGGGAATTTGCGGGGCGTTTTTTTATGCTAATTAGGCACAACTGGCACGCGCTTTCAGTTACGAAGACGTGGGATTAATCAATCCTAAAAACACAGGTGCGAACAAATCTGCTGTTTAAGAACACGTCATGAATCCGACGTAGGCTTTTCTTAGGAACCTTCTTAAGAACATATATAAGAGAAAATTTAGGAAGATATTGGTGAATGAGGCCCATATGGAAATGGAACTTTTAAATAATGATAAAAATATTTCTTTGTCACATGCTAATTCAGTTATATATAGAAAAATAGAAAAGCCAGCATAAACAGGTCCTGGTTTTTAATTTGTGTTCTCTCATTGATGTAAATATAATCTGCAACCATTTCAATATATAACGTTCAAACACTCCCAAAGGAGTGTCCATCTAAACTTAACAGCTCAATCTTCATGGAAAATTAAATGTTTCATTTTCCATTTATTTTTATACTCCTAAAGTAATATGATCCAATGGGAGCAATAGTGTAATGGGGTTGGAAGCAGACTGCCAGCTGTAGCACATAAAAAATGCTATCATGAGGAAACTGAGGCTGATGCCTGAAAAAATCCCAATCAATCCATTTTCATTTTGCGCAAGAAAAGACATATTATTAAGAAATAATACTGGTATCAATACAAAAAAAACTGTTCTTAGAAAACAGAACTGATCATGAAAAACAAAGCATTTCCCACATAGGCTTAACGCTTTTTAATTACATAGAGTATACAGTGTACAATGTGAAACAATCACCCTGTTTAAAACTAATTCAACTATGTTATTAATGTGCTGCAAATGTCACATTCACTGCATTAACCACTTGTTTTTAAGTAAGCTGATCTATGACTATCACTCCGAGGTTATTGTTAAAGATCACTTTGCCGTTGGACTCCACACTACAGTCTGGGTGCCGGAGTAACTCCAAGACACCAGCTTTCAGCTCAGGTGAGGCGGTCTTACTGAAGTCCAGCACCTCAGTGAGAAAATCAAGCAACAGCTCTCCCTTCTCATCCCCCTCAGTGAAACACTCGGTGATATCCATTTCAGATGGCAGCTCGTAGCTCTGGTAGCTCACCCCTTTGGAGTCCAGGAAGCTTTTGATGTCTCCAGTGGTCACACACTGACTTATTTCTGTGTTACAGAGCTGGTTCCTGTAGGTCCGCCACAGCCTTCCCCAACCACTCTCACCTGCAATATATGACATGAAAACAAGACTAAGAGTCTACAAGCATGCTAGCAGCTCTGTGAGGCTGTACTTTGGCAGAGGGGCGCTTTGAGCTAAATGCTAACATCAGTGTGCTTACATACTCACAATGACAGTGCTAACACACAGGTAATGTTTGGATGAAAAAGGGTTCTCCGTGTACCTTCCAGCAGTACGCAGCTACATCAGGTGCCATCATAATTTGTTTCTTACACTTCAGTGGCACACATGTCGTCTACATGCTGAAATGTCCCCGTTGTCTGGTTTATGTTGGGCAAACTAAAATAGCTTTGACGATTTCATATCTTTACACCAAACTACAAAAGAACACACACAAACCATGGACAATTATATTGCTCCACATTATGCTAAGGCTATCAGTGGCTCTGCTGCAGCTTCATTAAAGTTCTGGGCAATAGAGAAAATCTTACCCTCTAGGTGGTGACATGGTCAACTCACTGCTCTGCAGAGGCATATTAGATTCATACGTGAGCCTTTTGATCTGAATGGATCCTTGAATTAATTACACTTAATAAATGCAGAACATGTACTTTTTTCCCCCCCCCTGGCAGGTATAATGTTTACCATGTTCATTATTTTAATTCAGCGTGTTAGCATGCTAACATTCGCCAATTAGCACTAACCACAAAAGTACAGCTGAGACTGATGGGAATGTAATTATTATTGCAGGTAGGTCTTAAGTCTTGGACATGTGGACCTCATGAGGGCACTAGACGAGAAGTGAAAACAAAATGAATACATAACATACATTTGACGACCACTCCAAGTCATCATTAACATACATCCTCTGACGTACAATCCATTCCATAATCTGGATGTTGAGATATTATCCTAGTTAAGTAAAAACGTTGCCCTGTTAGAGGTGCCAGAGAAAAAGACAGACGTTTGCAAAAGTCAGTAGGATTCATCCCATATAAACCATGAATGTCTGTATCAAAATGTCATGGAAATTCCTCTAATAACTATTGATAAATATGTCAGTCTGAACCAAGTGTCGGACCAACTGACTGACAGACCGACATTATAATATTGAAATATGATGACTGATTAGTGTGTTGTTTGTAGTTACACTATTTTTCAGTAATAAATATAAAACTTTTTAATGAACTTAACAAAAATATGTTTAGTAAATAGCAGTGTAACTGCTACCCCCCAACTCAATTAAACATCTGTACAGTATATACCAGAATACCAGAGGGGGTTTTCTCTTGTTTTTTTCCCCACTAACTCTGATAACCACAGTAATAGTATTTTTAGATAGATACATTGTTAAACTGGTTTTCATCCCTAGATGTACTGAAGCAGGGTATACTTGACTGTATAGAGCATAACAAACCCCAGCAATCAGAGAAAAGAAAAAAAAAATGTCTCGATAATTTAAGATTAGTTCCATCCACTTACCAGACACTAGAAGCATAAGAAGCTTCCCATTCTTGTCGAGGAGACTTTGGAAGAAGCTGATGGTAGCTCCAGGATCCTTCACATAGTACAGCATCTGTCGATTTCACCACAGATAATGAGCTGGTAACCGGATTCGTGGAGCACCTAATTATAATGCCATGCTAGACAGAGGTTCTAATGGGATTAATTGCTATGGAGCGCCACCGAATGAATATGACCTAGATGTGTCAAAAATACAGTCTGTAGGCCAGAAGCACTACGTCGGCATCAACCAACCTGTATCATGTGAATGAAGTCAGCCTTCTTAGTCATCTTTTTCACTCTCCAGTGCTCCTCAAACTCAGTGGCAGTCATCTTGTTCCAGGTGAATTTGATGTAATCTAAACCTGGTTTCTGTGACACCAAAACTGCATCAACAGACACAAAACAGAGTTATGGAATGTAATTGTTAAATAACAATGTAAAAAATCACAATATATAAATATATAACAGGGGAAGTATAACATAACTAATTTAACTCAGAAAATACCCATTATTACTGTACTTACACTGTATTGTACATTAATGTTAACACTGAAATGAACATGAGGTTGTACTGTCTACACTAACTATCAACACATTTTTGGAAATAATTCAGAAACTCAAACTGCAAAAACAGTGTGGAGGTGTGAGTGCATACTAGAGATGGGCATTAAAGATAAAAATGAGGAACCTCAGGATAACCACTTTACCTACAACTTTCATTATGATAGTTCTTCAAATGTGTATGTGTGAATAATTAGTGGCAGCAGTACTACAAAGTATGTGAAACTACTGGTCAGAGAGCAGCAGACCATGAGCTGGTGGGGATTCAGTGTGTTCAAGGTGCATACTTGTTGACATAAGGGCTTGAATCTAGGGCTGGTGGTTAAAGGACCATCTCCCTACTACTGTAATACATGAATAACGGTATTACTAATGTGTTAGTGTGAAAGCCTAGGGCTGCTTTAAATTGTATTATCTGAATTAAAAATAAAATAAAAAAGTAAGTATATTCCTTATTTGCTGTTAAATTAAATATTGAAGCCTATTTTGGGGCATGTGAATATACAGATACAGTTCAAATTTGTGGTATGCGAGATATGCGTGTGCCTATCAAGACTGTACCTTTGTAGTTATGAAGCTGAGTGCTGCTAGGCTCCACCACCTCGTTATCCACCGTCACCCTTGGGTGCTTCAGACGGAGCTTGGCGAGCATCTCGAGGTCAATCTCACCTACCGGCACAAATAACAGTTTCATTTTAAAAAACACCTATTTTTTGTAATAACATTTGACCTATACTCTTCCAACAGTACCTAAACGGTTTAATAGTAACCTGCATATCATTACAATTTAAACGGCGCTGCAGATTTAAGCAGGAAATGGCTAACAGCCCTCGTCAGTTTAGCAGGAAATGATACATTTTATGTTGCAATAATCTCTGAAAAAACTTTGAGTCAAAGCTCAAAACCACAGTGTTATGATTTTCCTTTCAATATCATATGGCCACAGGCAGGTGATATTGTTCTAGTTCTTATTGAAGCTGACAAGTTGCCATGTACAGAAGTAAATCCAAGCAAAGAAGCTGATCTAGACAGGCGCTGAATCTTTCTGATTAGATTGAATAATACCTTGCGGGGGAGTTTGTCGTCATTCTAATGGATTTCACAGTCCATTAGAGAATCTGTACCATCGCTCCATTATGACACTCACATGACAGCTTAGGTAAATTAAAAGAATTGGCTTTGACATAAGTGAAGGGTAATAGCACTCATGGGCACATATAGTGGGTTTGCTCAGGAACAAATGAACCTTAATGTACCATGAGCACTGGAAACAATGTGCAGTAAAACCCCAGGCTAGTGAGGGCACTGTCACTAGCTGTCACTGCTACATACAAACTCTTGGCAGTGATAATAAGGCTAAAGGTTTTCTACTGCTGTAGCCATAAATGACAGCAGAGCAATAGAAACCGTTACAGCAGGCTGATTCAACAACGCCTCCTCACCTTCGCTGTCTGCCGCAGAGGTCGCTCAGCTATTTACTGTGTCACATAGAAGAACATAACATAAGTTCAGCAGTGGAAGTGTCCTACACTGTGTGTTCTTCTTACCAGCTCCACTTCCAACTCCAATGACATTTAGATGGGACTTTCCATCTCCAATGCTGAGGGGAGAGCAAAAAAAAGCACTTTAAGTTTTTAGAACAGTCAAGTTTGGAAATTCACATCCTCCAACCTGCCGGATGTGGGTCACACTTTTGGGCTTTTACCTGTCAATTTGTGACACATGTGAGATGTTCTGACATAGCGTCTTGAGCAATACCGAGGCTTTGATTCTTGCTATGGCATGTTCCTGTCACTCACCGTCTGAATTTTAATAACACTATTACACTTTTTTTAATTTACTTGCGAGTCATATCTCTCCAGATTCTTCCCTGGTGTGCTTCTTAGACAGTCACAGGGTCTACATTTCCATAAACACTCACTCATTGTCATTCACATGGCGCACCCCTTGTTTCAGATGGTTAATCTATATACATTTGTGTAGTCAATTATTTGGTTTTGTGGGCATAATAGTTACAAACAGAATGATCAAACCATTGTTATGTTTGGGGTGTTTTGAGTTTAGACTGTTTTCAGCAGTAATGATTCACACTGTATTTTATCGCTTTTCTTTTATCACATTTCTGACAGTGTTATAGGTTGAGGTGTACATACTCCTTTTTCTGATAGAATCGGCAGAAATAAATTGAATGTTTTGCTTCCCTGCTAATGAGCACACTTACTTGTCAGCCAAGAAACACTGTATAACAATGCAAGTTTCCCAGAGTTCTGTTTTTTAAATAATGAGAGGTGGAGGATGATCCTCCTTAGTGTTAATCAATCTCTCTCCATCTGTCCTGTTTAATACATTCCAGGTGTTAATTGGTGATTAACTTTTTTTTTTTTTAAATCTGCCTCCCTCGTTAACGTCCTGTATACTGTACTGACATCTGTTCTTTGTTTCCCCACTCGACTGCTTAAAGATTATGACCATATTCTGGCTTATGGCCAATACAAATGTTTGACAGTTCTGGTAATCTAGTAATGATATACTGGCATTTCTTCACACAAAATGAACAAAAATAACATAATCAAGCATTGTTGATAAGGATACCTTTAATTTGTTCACAGACTATGCAAGGGTGACACTGTTTCTTATGATCTCAAACATATCTTTGGTATTTTTGTACTGCAATGTCTACTTATCAGCCACCATACATGCCAATATAGCAACATATATCATCACTTAACTAATAACAGCCATTATATCTGCCTAGCTCTGATGCCCTCTTCATTCATTTCACTTTAGCCCTTTAAATTGTGTTGGCCGTACTGGTCAACCAGTTTACTATAACACTACTGTACAGTAAAAGCTATTAACTATTCTAATATATCATATTCAAATGTACACTGATGTATTATATTGTCAATTGTGTGGTAATGTGGCCTCATTTATAAAAATGTGTGTGTGTGTGTGTGTGTGTGTGTGTGTGTGTGTGTGTGTGTGTGTGTGTGTGTGTGTGTGTGGATTACCTTGCCAGTATATCTGGCAGCATATTGTGGATAAAGTCCCGCATACACTGATGCTCAGAGGAGCGCTCCAGAAAAAGCTGGAAGGATTTCTGGTACCTGCTATCATCATCAACCAGACACTTCAGTGAAGATGCCATGGCAAATAATCTGGCATAAAAAAAAAACAGAACATATTTCTATCACCAGATAAGAGGGTCAGCAGAAGGACAATCTCTAAAATGTGCGTTTTTCTTTTCCGTTTTTTCTTTTCCTTTAGCTTTAACAGTTGCTGTTGCAGGTGAACACTATCCATCACCTCCCAGTCAAACAGCGTGGGTGGTACTGTGACATCTGTATAGGGAGTTAGAGTTGCGGTCTTATTTGTCATATTAACATTCAGTGCAGAATAACTACGCTATATTCGATTCAAGTTATAATAGCTTGTAATTTTAGTGTTTAATTTTCCGATTGTATCTAAATTATAGGCATACTCACTTACTTAAAAATATGTATTATTTATATGAATATTTAGCATACTTTCTCAAAACAATTGAGCAATTGCAGATTGTTTTTTTTTAACATTTTTCAGGCATCACACTATCTTCCCTCATTGTTTGAACCTGTTGCAAATTGAAGGGCTCACTCCCAATATGAAACGGACTTCACTCTGGCGGCTCGCTATTGATGGCCATGGATCGCTAAACCTGAGCATGTGTCCAGCCGCTGCACGGCATATATTTACTATCATGAGACAGCTACCCCGTGTGTTTCGGAGAAATGTTTCCAACAGCACAAAAAATCCGCCTCATACAGAGAGCTACAGACAGAGCCTATATCGCGTCCCTTAATATTGTAGCCATATGTGCACAGCTGATTGGAACAGCCTACGTGCAAGCAAGTTGCACGCTCAGTTAAGGTCTGGTTTGAATCATATCCATTGTGCATGTGCAGTTTGTAGCTGTACAGATCGAGACGAAACGCGACATTTTTCACTTACGTGTCTTGCTGGAGTGAGTCCGGAAAGATCTGCAGGCTGGAATTAAACCCTCCCACTAGAGTTACAGCTTCCCTTTTAGGAGGGCCAAAGGTTGCAAAGAAAATCCGCCAAAGAAAAATCAACCCAATGATAAACCATAGCTAAGTGGAAGTAAATTAATGCTTAAAGAGCTATGAGCAGCCTAATTCTTAAACACACACACACACACACACACACACACACACACACTATCCTGCATATTCACAAATGAAACATTTGACTTGAAACTCTGCTGCGTTTGCATATTGCTAGATCTAGCAATATGTAGCCTAAACAAACATAGCATTAGCATAGCATTAAACCGCAATAATCAGGGTGATTGAGTCACTATTCTAATGTAGGCTATGTGTGTAAATAACTTGACAATCAATTTGGGGCTAAAATCAGCTTGCATACACTACCTTTACAATTTTGGGAGAGCCAGTTTATATTTGGATTAGCTGTGCCTTAACATCGTAGGGAATACCATATGTGTTAAACAGGGGCAGCTGCAACAGAAGTAAATACTATTTAGTATAAAATAATATTGATAGAAATATATATCTGCAGTTTTGCATAAATGCTGTTTCCATTAGTTTCCATTCATTTGACTATTGTAGCCTACTGTACGGAAATTGGCTCGACTTAAGCAATCCATCATGTCAGTTTTACGTTGTCAAAGATCAAAGTTGCATATCAAACACATTGCAACCCAGCACTTCTGCATCACTTCACAAAGAAAATGTAACTTTGACAAGAATAAAAGCAGACTACATCCATTGTGATTTATTTCAAACCTCAGCAAGCTGCATGCATCACTGCATGGAAAATGCCTGGAAAGACATTTTTAAAGTGGAAGAAAATTTAGCATGCTTTGATAAGGTCAGCAGAAATGTGAACTATGATATTGTAATATGCTCTAAAAAACATCTATAAAGACAGATAGACTATGCCATTATACTTCTATACTTCTACTATACTAACAGAGGATGGTCCGTTTGGGATAAAAACAAGACTAAATGCTTTTATTTAAAGGGGAGATAATCAAGGAAATGTATCCTGGCTTGTCGATGTCTCCCAGATTTCCCAGTTGTTATAATGTCAGACAAGAATTAGGCCAAGAACCCAAATTAGATTGTAATTAGGCCACAGACCCCATCATGATAATATTTTAATCCAGGGAATGAAACTTGGAAGGAGATTTTAGTCAGATATGACTTAGTAGCCAGGGGTTCATCATGTAGTTGTTAAGATACTGTAAAAGACAATAACAATTTTCCTTTTTAGACATGTGCCCCTGTGGTGAATATTTCTCAATGTCAGTCAGTGAATTCACTGCCTCTATTGATGACCCCACCACCTATCAGACTGACCTTGGTTTAGAACCTAGTTATTTGGAGACTGGGGCCTATTCAAGTACATTAAAGACAGTTTTTCCCAATTGAATTTGTGCAATCCTTAAATGATAGAATAACCATAATGATCATTAACAGCTTTTCTTGTGTTGTTTACTTTACAACTACTTTTTTTTGCAACATCCTATTTACTTTTGTCAAATAAAGCTTCAGCTTATACAAAATACTGCTGCCAGAGCATGAACTAAAACTCGGAAACTTGACCATATTACATTGATTTGTCCTCCCCTCATTAGCTCCGAGTTCAAGCTAGGCTAAACTTCAAAGTCCCTAATAATTACATGAGCTTGCACCATCTTATCTATGCAACATCTTATCATTGTTCTCCTTGTGCCACCTCCGCACTCTCAGATCGCAAGGTGCTGGTCTTCATATAATAAGGACAATTGTACCTAAAACAGAGAAGACAAAAAGTATTTTTCTGCCAAGCTTCACATCTTTGGATTGAACGCCTGCTTGCTAATGATGAAGCAGAAACTCAGTCTGACCAACTCTGTACCAGATACTCATTAGGATATCAAAGTAAACAACTGTCTGTCTCTGTCTGTCTATCTCTTTCACACACACACACACACACACACACACACACACACACACACACACACACAACATACACACACACACACATTATGTAATGTCTACACAAAGGTCATATTTAATGAGAGTAGACAGCTACGCTTGCAGCTCTGTGAGGCTGTACTTAGGCACAGCAAGTATTTGGTCATAAACCAAATACTTACAAGCCAAAGTGTTTGACATTTTTAACTTTCGCTAGATAAAAAGTTAAGGGATCATGACTACAATTCATCCAATAATAATACCAAATGGTATGGCAATGTATCCAATAGTTGCAAAAAGAAGGAATCACCAATGTCAGGGGTCTTCATCCTCTGGGGACCATGAATGTCTGTCCAAAATATTATGGCAATCCATCCAATTAGTTGTGGAGATATTTCATTCTGCATCAAAGTGATCGACAGACCAACATTGCTGTCCTTTTTTAGTTGTATAGCAGTGGAAAACAGTGGAAACAATCAGGCAATCCTGGACTTATAAAGACTCCCCATTCCCAAATCCCTGAAACCTAAACATCTTGTTCATCAGTAGTAATTTACTAAAGTCAATGGCAACTGCACTTGCTGTTTGATATTGCAGACATTTCATCTATTGATTAAGACTGACTGCAGGGGAGTCCCAGGCATTTACACCTCTTTGACCATAACACGTCGATGTGTTAAAGATATGGAGGCTCATGTTGGTCCAGATGTCTGTGATGGACAAGATTCAGTTTGGAAAGACAAAACATCACCAGCAAAGTTTTGACTCTGCTGGGGTGAAAACAAGCACAAAAAAATTATAATTCAATATTTTAGGAAATTATGCATTGTTCCTGCAATACATTCATTAAGCTCTATCTCTGCTGCAAACGCTATTAGAATGATCCAGCTCGCAGAAATAGTTGCATTTTGAATAAAGCCAGACACTGCTATTGTCAAACTGCTCACGTTTGTAGTGAAACCACACAAATATGTCTTGAAAGCTACTAAAATGACATTAATTGGACAGGACAAGATCAGCCCACATCTTTGCCACTGATCAGATGGCCGTGACACAAGCATTTGAATTCAACCCTCTCTTAAACAAAAGTGACAGTCTTAAATAAATTAACTGGATGAGACAAACGATTTAAACACTGTTTCTCTCACAACCTGCGAGCATCCTGGGACTAACAGAATGGGAATCTGACTGGAGGGCAAGATGAATCTTATCAGCTGCTTACATATTCTGGGCTTTGCCTCACAGCCTTTATCAGTAATTACAATTTATCAAAATTTGAGAGTCAAGGAGCCGATGAAGATCACAGCAGGACTAGAGCATCTCTCTCGAAAAAGATTTCACTCAGTTTAAAATGTAATGTGCAACAAAAAGGAAAGAATGTTTTATTTTCCACATGGTTCCACAATTTATTTGCATTTTTGTCCAGCTCTCCATGTACACACAATAGTAACACAAATTGCATGGCACCGTAAACAATGAGTGAACATACTTTTAGATAAAACCTAATATGTCAGAAATTGGCTGTTCTTTGTTTTATAATGGAAATGTGCCTGGATAATTTAGTTGCTTCTGTTATCTAGAGATTATCAATATCTCACAATTGGATTTCACATTGACCTAACGTTTACCAAATGTCCCTTTTTTGGCCAAATATTAGTGTAGAAACACTGTCTGAAAGAAACAACTCTAAAATGTTTGGCAACTTGTAAAACAGAATACGAATGCAAGGCCACTCGGAGCACTTTCTGCCAAAATGGATCAAGCATGCTTACATACAATCAGCTGTGTAAATACAATTGTTAAAACATGTAACAACTGTATTTGTACAACCACTACGATTATAGAGTTACTGGTAAAATACATTCAGAAGGAGGTCAGATAATACAAGCCCAAGTCTTGTGTGTCTTCAGTTTGTGGAGGCAGAAAGAGAAACAGCGTAAACTCTGGTTCGTGCCAAAACCACCAAGTTTAAGGAACTTAATTCTCCACTGGGTCGTATGAATAATGCACTGAAGGATCCGTGACTAAATTAAACTAAATGTAAGCATTTATGGTCCACTAAGATGCTTTACAAATGTAGACCTGTGGAGACGCATGAACCAGGAGCAAATCCACATTGAAATCCAATCTAGAAAGTGGGGATGGATCGGTCATACACTTAGGAAGGATCCGAGGAACATAGCAAGACAAGCTCTGGACTATAATCCCCAAGGCAAGAGGAAGCTAGGGAGACCTAAATCCAACTGGAGGCGTTCCACGCTTGATGAACTGACCAAGACGGGGACCTCCGTGCAAGAAGTAAAGACCTTAGCGCAGAGGAGAGTGATGTGGAGATCCATGGTGGATGCCCTATGCTCCCAATGGGGCCAAGAGGATTAAATGAAGAAAAAAAAAATGAAGATGATTTACTAAGATTGTAGATGCCTTATACTGTAAGTGGAAATCTGAAACAATTCCAGGGCCGAATAAAAGACAAGTCAGTGACACTTTCTATGAGGGCATTCATAGGGATCTATAAAACATTTCAAATGCCTCATTACTGCATATGTTTTCTTATGCACTATATCAACAGTCATAAAACATTATAGATGTGATTTATAATGAATTATAAGTTCAAGTGTCTTATCGATGCTCTAGACTGATGGGGCTTAAAATACATTATGACTATCTATTATCACCTATACATACCAACTATTAAATGTAGAGTCTCATAGGACCCATAAGGACTCATAGTGTGCTATAATAGTCCTTGCTGTGTCATAAGTTATGTTATGTGTTAAGTAAAGTTCATATTGATGCATCTATAATAATGCATGCTTCATCATAACATTTCATTGTTGGTGGTAAGTAAAGTGTAATGCATTTGCATGCAGTGATTATTATGTAAGGCGCCAAAATGTTAATAAACCATGCAGGGAAATTTCAAGCCAAATGTGTCTGTGTTAGGAATGCAACATTAAGTTATAAAACCTATATGATATATTCAAAGTAAGAAAACCACAAAATACATTTTGTCAATTTTTGTTGATGTTGTTTGTTTGTTAGAACACCCTGACTCACTGTTTTTATCCATAGTGAAAATAAAGCTTGACAAAATGCATTTTGTCTTTTTCTTACTTTCAATATATCATGTAGGTTTTACAACTTAAGGTTCCCTTCCCAAAGCAGACAAATGTTATTTCTGATTCTCTGCATTTTAGCAACGAACATAACGACTTATGATGCAGCATAGATTATTAAAACAATTTAAATGCATTATAATTCACTATGAATGCCCCCATGACGCATTGTAGATGTGGTCTTTATAGAAAAGTCATTACTTTTTTGCATGAGCTAGAGAAAAAGAAATGAGAGATGACCTAATTCATTTGTGCTCCCAAATATTTGGTATTTGCTGTCATGTTTTGAGCCCTGTCTTTGTGGTCCAAAAACTGAAATAAAAGAGGAAGCAAAGAACACATGCTGTCAAAAACTTGTAGCTCGTCTTGCTCTGTCAAATGACTTTGTAAATGGATGTAATACAATGAAATAAATGGTGTACAAAAATGTATGACATCCTTGTGAAAAGAAGTAAAGCATTTTTGCTCTAAAAATACACAGTGTGTGATCCAGTTCATAATTCACCATCTCCATTCTTGTATTTGTTTTGGCGATCAGTGCTTTCTTGTTTGCATGATTTGATGGAAGAGTGTGTGTGAGGTATGATATTCATCATGCTGGCATTTGATAATTAGCATTAAAAGGTCTGTGTGTGTTGTTTGCTGTTAATTCTTGACCATGTTGACCAAAAAAAATTCCACAATTACGAAGTCTTATGAGAATCAGGGAGGAGAAAAATTACTGCATCATTGTTTTGTTAAATTCAAGGCAAGCCTGCTTTTGGTTTCCACATATACACAACATATGGCATCATCAACAAAACACAATCTGACAGCAACAACTTGCATTACAATTAAAACACTAGAAAAGTCATTTGAAAGGAAAAAACAAAGGTGAATCAGCACTAATGTAGTGCATAGGGCATCCTGTTTATTCTCAGAAATTCAAAAAAAGGCTTTTAAGCCAAAAGGCATGTGACATTTTCTTTTTACAAAGATCCAGCACTGAAAAGACAAAGTCAAATGCCAAATGTTCTGTTTTTCCGCTTTTGAATGGCATGAGTGACTGCTGACTCTGATTCTTAACACAATAAAACTCAAAAATCCATTTAGTCTTTGCCTTTTAGGAGTCCTTGTGACTTGTGGGTTGCAAACAGTGCTTCAACTGTGCGTTCACATTGCAAGCAGTTAAAAAAAGAAACTAGAGGTCCATTTATTTCCTATGTCTAGAGACCTTTTATCTCATTTCCACCATATTTGGCTTTTGTTCCTCTTCCTTGGGGAGGAAAGTTGACTGATGCCATAATTATGGGCTACACTGCCCTTCAGCAGCAAATCAGGTGCGATCGTCGCTATCTGTCCGCTGCATTTTTGCAATACAATTGGCACTACAGCAAATAGTCACCCAAGCTCAAACTGGCCAACAATCAGTGGTATGTGATGGACGTGCTTGCTAACAATCTGAACGCAGTCAGGAGTCTGTCCGAGGCCGAGCACGTCCTTTCGAGGTATAGCAGCCTGGTTACATGTCCATGTCACCATCGTAGGCCAGGGTCAAGGGCTTCTGCGGTGGAGGAGACGTCTTAGTGGTTTTGGATGGCTTACTGAAATAAATAGACAAGAAAAAGAAATGCTGAGTGTATCTGATTTAGCAGCAACCCAACTAGATTTCAGTCTTAACAAATAATTCCATTATCTGAAAGCAGCTGCACACAGCAGACACAATACTGTCAGGAATATAACTCTTGACTTTTTCAAAGAAAAGCAGATGATTAGGAATTAGCTTTGCATCTAGGTGTGTTCCGTCTGCTCTCACCTACAATGTGTGGCCTATAATAGCGCTTGAGTTCTTAAAAATGTGAGGAATCTGTTAAGAAAGCAATATAGTACATACCAGACCAGGAATGATAATGCAATAACGAAGAGTATTAAGATGAATCCAACGGCAGTCACAGCGTAAACCCACAGCTTTACTCTTCCATCTGTGCAATCAAAAAGGATTTTTAATACAAAGTTTTGAATATATTTACGTCTACATCTTTTGTCTGGCGATCTTTAGAACTTTTTTTCTCGCATTTTATAACAAAGAAGTGGGTGTATGTTTCAAACATACTGCAGAGGAGAAACTAGAATTTCTTGACATTTTTATGGTCCACTAAGCTTTTTATATTTAATTTTTTTTTACAGCATTTAATGATGAGGCATTGATCTACAATGGATTCCACCCCCAGTCCAGTGATTCTAGAGCTACAAAGGCAGGAATAATCACAGGCACACTGGTCGAGCTGTAAAGATGATTTCCATTTCAGTACCTGGGCCAACAGGTCGTAATGTCCACTCGCTGAAGAGGTCCTGGACCTGAGACGGCCCGGGTTTTAATCTTCCAGAGTTGGTTTTCACATCAGCTTTCTTGTTGTTATCCACCCCCGGCGTTCTGGTGCAGTAGTCCAAGAAGCCATGTGTGGTCATCACCTCAGTGTAACCCTTCTCACACCCACACACTCCGCTCTGCATTGGACGGAGAACATCACTTACAGCCTACACAAGACGACTGCGATCGTTACTTTCCCATTGATGCAAAATGCTGCTGAAAAACCAGTTTGCCATGTATAGGGACTACTCTGCTTTACTCGACTCTCTTAAAACAATTTCTGCTAGTAACGCAGGTTGATTTATTTAAATCCCGACATTAAACTGTGCTCCTCAGGGGGTAGATTACACCAGCACTTCCAAGATTTAAACACTGATGAAATTAAGCCCCAGCCAGGCAAAAAACACACACAAGCACACACACACACACACGCACGCACACACACACACACACACACACACACACACACACACACACACACACACACACACACACACACACACAAGAACCAAATGCAATACACCAGATCACTTTTTAAGCATTGTGGACTCTACTTTTGACACATTGTTAGGATATTTCATCTGCGTTAAGCATTTCAAATTGTATTAAACAAAATGACAAATCAAAAGCTTCCTAAATGCATCAGTTACGCTGTTTTGCATTTTTGTAAGTGCAGTTACGTGAAAGGTACTCTAAGGGGCAGTAAAACGTCAAGTTTAGGCTATTCCCTTTCATTTTCATAGCTGCTTGTGTGCAGTGTCACCCTAATCCATGTGTAGTCTAACTGAGACGGAGCCCACACTCATTGGTATTAATGTAATTATGCTTTAAATGCCTGTTCTTGACAATTAGAAATGACATCTGTCAAAATCCATTTAACTCATTACCTAGAACGTGGTAGCAGGTGGAAGCAGCGAAAAACAGTGAGAATTACACAGATCACAGCTGCCTGATCAAAGTACAATGATCTTACCGGTGTGCAGTGAGAGAAGGGTTTAGTGCACGCGGGATGGCAGTGTCTGACCGTGGTCGGCCTTTTCTGCGGGAAACACCCCCCTGGAGGAAGAGACAACAGGTTCTTATTTCTGTTCCTTTAGCCATTGATCACTAAATGAATGTACTGTCACACCTGATTAATGGGCTCAGTTGCCTATCAGGGTCCTTGATCAATCTGTGAACATTTTAATTCCAACATGGAAAATTGAATGTCAAAATATCAAAGAGTAATGCCTTGGGCTCTTGCCTTCTCTGCAGAAGGAGGTTATTCCTCCTGGGCTCATATTTGCCAGAAACACTTCCTTACAGCGATAAGATCACATTCACCCACTATTTACAGCACATCAAGCTCGCCGAAAGCTTTCGTTCCCACAGCGCTATTACCTTTGTTCTCTTTCTCTACGCCTGCTTTTCTTCCCACAAACACAAATGCATGATTATATTTGTATGGATTGAAAGCCTCCCAGCTCAGAGTCTGGCTTATTGATTACTTATGTTAAGAGGGAGAGGAGAAATCAATGGTGGCTGCACTGAGTATAGGCAGATCAAATAAGGTGTTAAATTCAACTAGAACACTATGCTAAAATTATTCTTTGTGTGTGTGTGTGTGCGTGTGTGAGTGTGTGGGTGTGTGTGCGTGCGTGTGCGAGTGTGTTAGAGATAGAAAGTACAGAGTGCATAACCCATATAAAGTGTAATGATGTTGTAAACTGAGATTAACTATTGCGAATACATCACATCCGTTTTTGTATCCTACCTTCTCACTTGTTTTCAAACGTTTCAATTATCTCCTGAACCAACAAGGAAATCCATTCTAAACCATCTGCTACAACCACCTCTGCCAAAATTACCAATGTGACAACTTTCTCAAATGAATTGAAGAAAATCCACTTACTGTCATGGCAATGCTTACAAATTCCTTTTTGAGCAATCAAACAATCTGATATTGTAGCACATATTCATGTGATCCAGACTGAATTTAAAAAAATGAGACCCCATGCAGCTTTTTGCTGCATGAACAGATTCAGTTCAGTGCAGGGGGACAAACACAGAACTGCCAGATATACAGTACATAGATATTCATATTTCTATAAGAATGTGTGTTCTTACGAGCTTCTGCACAACGCCACAAGACACGGCAACTATATTCACCTGTGACATTGACACCATCTGAGCGCTGACACCACACTGCTCTCTCATTGTTGCTCCATCCTCCAGTCCTCCACTGGTAACTGTGGCATTTCCCCCCTGTAGCAATGGCAGAGAGGAAGAGACAATGTCATTAGCAGTTTGTATTGGGCATCCAGCCCTGTCGTTAGGCTCCCATGGACATTACTAACCACCACTTCATATTATAAAGTAAGATATTTATGTATTATGTTTGTAGTGAAAGGAAAAGGGCACAATTTCCTCTGAAGCAGTGAGCTACAAGACAGAGGCATATTTAGAGAAAATTAGATGGTAGAAATCGGTTGGAAATGAAAAACACCTCTTATCTTCTAAAAGGAAGCCTCTTATTTACCTGGGGTGAGCTATGGGGGAAGACTTATTTGAAGAGAAGAACAGCCAAAGACACCTGAGCCTGATTTTATGTATTAGCCACACATTCAGTGTTGAATTTTATGGCAAGATTACAAATAGAAGAAACACAGCAGGAAAGGCCTTTAAACACAGTATAAAGTCATACATTTAGCTACACAGGTGTGCAGTATTATAATGAATGCCAACATGACAATTACCATTATACATGCAACTTTACAAGAAGCTAATTAAAGAGGGAAAAGGGGTGTTGGCCTAAATAGGTACAGCAATCAAAAATAGTACAATGAATGAAGCAAACAAATCAAAAGATATAGACACAAAAAATGGATGTTAAAAATTAAAACTGCACTAGAGATTTAAAAACAATAATTACATACAGTACTTCCCTGTGTAATACAATCATCCCTTTTGGGTCAGTCAGTTATTAGATGCCTCTATCTTTCATCAAAATTGGATAAGTGGTGTAGCACCATTAACAGTCTATGTGTAGCACCCATGACCTTTCTTTTGTATGTTCAAATACTGACACTTTAATGGTAGCCTTTTAACTGTATTTATAATTTGTAAGTGCTAACCTGTGACACAGCTTCAATGATGACTTTGTCATTACAATCACTGCCATTTACAGCAGGGCTGGCCATTTAAAAAACACTTGTAGTATCACCTTTTGGTACAGACAGGTGTATAGTTATTGAAACCAAAAGAAGCCTCAAATCCATAATATCTGTAAAGAGCTGTGGCAGTGTGTGGGTTGATGAGTGCTATGTCAAGGTGCAAATACTCCCCCTTTTTTTTTTTTTTTTTTTTTTTTTTCAAGGTAATAGTGCCCCATTACCATTGATTATAAAAATAATGGACATTGCAGAGGTGACGTTACCCATTGGTTTGTGGACCTCCATTTTAAAGCCTTTGAGTTTGGCAATTTGAACGTCGCCATCTTGACGCACGACGCTCACGATTTTTGGATGAGAGGGTTGAGCTATTGAGGATGACTAAAGATTGAAAGTTGCAGATTTTTCTATCGGCGGATGCAAGTCACTGGGCGGAGTTTTGCCAAAAAGCAAAGACAGACCTCCGGGAACTGGCGCCTTTTATCGCCTTAAAGGAACACGCCGACTTATTGGGAATGTAGCTTATTCACCGTAACCCCCAGAGTTAGACAAGTCCATACATACCCTTCTCATCTCAGTGCGTGCTGTAATGCTGTCTGACGGCTCCAGCGGAATCAGGCCAGCACAGAACATGCAGGTGAATGGTTCCAGTAATCCTACTGCTCCGAATAAGTGACAAAATAACGCCAACATGTTCCTATTTACATGTTGTGATTTATAGAGTCTGGCGTGTACAAAAAACAACGTAACATGAGACACAGCCGTCTTCTAACTGTAAACAAACCGGGAACTATATTCTCAGGCGGAAGAATATAGTACTTGGGCGGAGTGATATGCTCGCAGCAAGCCTGTCTGAGAATATAGTTCCCGGTTTGTTTACTGTTAGAAGATGGCTGTGTCTCATGTTACGTTGTTTTTTGTACACGCTGTGACTCTACAAATCACAACATGTAAATAGGAACATGTTGGCGTTATTTTGTCACTTTTGTCACAATTCGGAGCAGTAGGCTAGTTGGAACCAGTTACCTGCAGGATCTGTGCTAGGCTAAGCTAATGCTGGAACCGTCAGACAGCGTTACAGCACGCACAGAGATGAGAAGGGTATGTATAAACTTGTCTTACTCTGGGGGTTACGGTGAATAAGCTAAAGTCCCAATAAGTCAGCGTGTTCCTTTAAGTTACGAGCTAACGCTAGCTAGCTAGCTTGGTTGGCAGGGTGCTACCGAATGTGGAACATGACATTTTTAGGCGACCAAAATGTTCCAATTAACTTTGATGAAGTAAAAACTCAGTGAGAGGGTCAAAGTTTAAGACAAAAATATGGACAGCACCCCAAAACAAGTTCACAGCTATTTTAATGTACACAGGGCCATGGTTAGCATTGCTAAGCCTCTACCATGATTGACAGGTCGGCCATGCCCTAAAGCATCCCCTGCTTTCTCGTCTATTGTCAAATGGGAGCATAATTTAGAAAAAATTAACATCATGCTGTATTGAAGAAGACTTGAAACTAGCAATTGAGACCACAAACCCATTAGGAAAATGTATACTGAGGTAATAAATCAATTGAGAAGTAGGGTAATTTCCCCATAGACTTCCATACATGCCGGCTTCTTTTTGCAACCAGTGTAGTCACCCCCTGCTGGAAATTTCTGCATTGACTTCACTTTTCGGACCCAGAGGCTCTGTCCATTATTTTTCCGAAAATTAGGGACATCCGGCGGCACCTGAACAATCCCGGAAATGAAACATTGTTGATATAGAGAAAGGTCAATGGGATGGAATAGAAATTCTTCTGTGGCCCTCATTAGTAGAACTCAAGTATAGTGAACATTTATTAGGAGACAATTTCCACTTCATTGATCCTTATAAAGGATGTGAGGCTTTCATATTTAAATATCCAAAGCTTCTCCCCCTAATTGGTTGTCCATTTATAGAGAGAATAAGACCCACTTAAAACCAATTAAAACCTTGTTTTTGCTGACCTCCAGTGGTTGGGATTCTCCCCCATAGCTGCAGTGATGCTCGGGGCGTGTCCACTACACCCTAACATCACAGCTGGGTGTGGTAACGTAAAAGCCTTGAAACATTCAACCAGAAAAGGGTTGGTGAAACAATCCGTTTCACCTTGGTGTTAAGTTACCTTTTGAACCTTATTAACAGATAGATTTTTAGGTCTACTTAGAGTCAGTAAACTAACATGTTTGAAAACAATTTCTAATTTACACATCAAGCACACACAAAGCCGCATTAACATTCATTTGTAGTTTCATTTCTCTCTCCTTTTAGCTGTTTTTGGACACCCCAAACTCCTGAGGGAAATATTTGGCTCTTTAGCAGATAAATGCTCCACTATGTTCAGCATAGCATAGGTCATTCGCTTTGTATGTCTGCTGTTTGGTGCTGAGCAAGTAGCGTATAGTGGGTTCATCAGAGCTTTCAAATAAGGTTGTGTTAAGACAACTCTCATCACAATATATGTCAATATATAAGGTTTTCCGACATACGGTATGTGTATACATGGTTTCCTCAGTACCTTTACAGGGCTGGGTCTCAAATACTTGATGTGGGCAGCTGCCCTGGTTCTCCATGACCTGAATGATCACAGCTCGAGAGCGAGCTTGGCGCCCGGTGGTTTCAAAACTCCGCCCCTCCAGGCAGGTCAGCTGGCAAGAGCTCCAAGACGACCACACAGTCAAATGGCAGTCTCCTGAGGGCAAAAAGAGACAGAAAAACCTCACTGATAGGCACAACTTCATCAATAACACTGTCAGACTTTCTTTTCTAATACTTGAGGGTGGTTTATATTCAGCTTGCCAACACTATTTCAGGAAACATTTTATTGGCTCCCCTGCTAGCTCCAGGAACATTTAAAAGAAATCGGAAACAACTTCAGCACACATCTGCAGCTGATAATGCACCAAATGCATAAAAACAAATTACTCAGACAGCCCGATGGGTATTCAGAAGTAATAGACCAACCAGAGTTATGCATTATACAATACAAGCTATAACTGTGAGTCCAACTGTATAGGCAACAACCAATACTGAAACGTGTCTCTGAGGAGAAGCAAAACATATTTGATTTGGGAAATGTTTTAGTGGATAATGGTTGATGGATTCTGTGAGTTTACAAATAACACACCAACACTTGCTTCCTTGAAGATCAAGCATTAAGTTCTATGTAATCCTAACCTTGATAGGGTCAGCTTATAGTGATAATATCACCCTCTGCCACAGCTCCTTAGCCAGAAGAACCCTCTGATACTCTGCCCTGAACGCCCATTAGTGACTGTCTGTGTGGATTGACGCATTCATTATCTTTCATCTTTATACAGATCCACTCCATCAGCCCTTCTCTCATGCTGCTATGCCTGTGGAAACATGCTGTGGCTAAAGCTGCAGGATGCAGCAACACACATACACAAATACACACATACTGTACATCACATACACGTTGATAGCCTCTCCCCTGGCCCCCACACTGCGCCTGCCACCTCCACACCAACAGACACAGACACAAATGCACACACATCTGCTCCAGCCATTAAACACTTCTGATCCTGAGCCAAGGCTCGCAGCAAAGGCGGGATGAGTGATGAATCAAGGCGAGGACCAGAGGAGAGCGAGAGACAGATGAGCAAAAGCAAGCACTGCAAGACGGCGGCTCTTCATAGCAAAAGCTTCCAAGAGCCTTGCCCGGCCAGAGCCATAACAAAGGAGATCAGAGATGTCTTTTTTGATCAGATGATAACGATTGTGTTTTTCTTTGAAAAAGGACAAAAAAAATCTGATACAATATGTTATTTATGTAGCTGGCTTGAACGCCGACTTAATGTGCCGAAGAACCATAAAGCTTCATTATAGATTTTTTTTGTGTGGAAAGCCAGGCAAGTGACAAGCGAAGCAGGTCATCGCTGCCAGCTGGCCAGCAGCTCCCTTGCTTATGGCAAATGCTACATTCACACTGAGGCCCAGAAATGGATAATAAAAACAAACACCAGTGGGCATCATGGGATGTCAGTCAACTACGATACTGCTGGCTTCTTGTTGCTGTGGTGATTTTTATAATGGTAAGATAGTCCAAATACAACTGAAAAACCATGGCAATGCTTCATGCTATGGGTCTTTATTTTCCTTGTCAAAATTATCAATTAAAAGCACTGTGTTACAGAAGACTGTGTTTGATTTCAATGTTTCACTACATTTCAAAATGTCTAAAAAGGTTACATTTTCTTTTTGTCTATACGTTCTTAATTTTGATATGCTGGAGCCAGTAAAGTGGAGGATCCTCATCAAGCCTGAATTAGGCATTACACGGTTCATTGTCTACTTAAACAATGGAGGAGACTGTGGCAGTGCTGTACTGCTAGATAGATTTAAGCACACGGACATGCAGGACCATTCATTCACATTTTATGTGTAATCTCTGTGTAATTAGCACCTGATTTACTTAGTAGTTATTGACCAGGACACAGGATCCTAGGAAATTATGCAGTTTAGTGGCATAATTTGTCTAAGATCGAAACACCTGTGACAGGCAAACCAAGTCCCCATTAAACAACATATGTTACTATAAAATCTGAGACACTAACATAAAGCCGTATAAAGCCACGAGGCACAAATACAATGTTGATGGCAGAGAAATATTGTAAGTTACTGTAGGGATATTTTAAGATATTATAGTGATGTTAGAAATTACATAAAGACATGTATGTACAGTATGAATGTATGTATGTATGTTGAGCTGACAATGGAATATTTTACAGGGCATAATGCTAAAGTAAGTGATCTACTGTTTTACTTTAAATTCTGTGTCAGTACTTTTCCACCCACACACTGCCTTAATGTTTTCATGCAGTTTTGCTAAATTATATGCTTTAACACATCTCCTGTAGCTTTTATAACACATACATATAATGGGCATAATCAACAGCCAATCAGTTTAGGCTGGTTGTCATTGTCTAATTAAATGGCTAATTAAATGAGTTAATATTTATTTGATGGCATATGAGACAACTCTTCTTATTTTTAAGATGATGGGCCAATTGTTTCCCTTTAGATTTTGATTCAGGAACTCAAAGTAAACATGATTTGCTTTTCTGGAGGCTGGTGGATATAAGTTGCTGACTGTCCTTTTACAGGTGTCAAATTAAGTAGTGTAAAATTGTGATGAGGTTCATGACTCCAGTAGCTGATTTGGCTTGTAGAGGGACAACATACAGTCCATAATTTTCATGTTGCCCCACCAGTTAGCACATTTTCACTCTTTATGTATTTCTGGGTTATTACATTATGTGGTGTAAGAAATTATTAGTGTTATTCAATCAATCAATCAAAATTTATTTATATAGCACTTTACAATACCAGCAGGTATCCAAAGTGCTTAACATCAGAAACACATGTCATACAATAGAAAGAATGAACATAGAAAACAGTAAAATCAGAAAAGGTTACACAGAAACAAAAGAATGCAATTGTCACACCACTGCTATGTATTAAAGGCCAGACAGAACAGATAAGTTTTGAGTTTGGACCTAAAAAGAGCTACATCTGTGATAGTGCGAATATCAGGGGGTAATTTGTTCCAGAGTCTCGGGGCAGCAACTGCAAAAGCCTGATCACCCCAACGTTTATACCTTGACCTAGGCACTTCTAAAACTCGCTGATTTGAAGAACGCAATGACCGGTTGTGCTCCCGCAAAGTTAAAATTTCAGACAAATACTTCGGGGCCAGACCATTTAAGGCCTTAAAAGCAAATAACAAAATCTTAAAATCTATTCTAAAATGCACAGGGAGCCTTCTGGTATGTGGCTAGACTGTCCCTTAGTAATCCCAGTGAAACATGTAAATTGTCCTTCTTCTTAAGTACTTCATTGTAAAACCTGTCTCACTTAGTTATTCAGTATTGACTTTTGTAGCATTGATGCTCTCAGGAACTGTATTAACAAAACATGATCTTTCTTCTATCCAAGTCGACATTGTGATTTTCCGTGTTTGACCAGATAATGAGAGATAAATAGAGCTAAAAGGGTCATTAGTTAATGTATGACTTTTATTTGCAATAATTATTTAGCAGCTGAAAATGTCAACCAATTGGGAGAGGGGGCAGTGTATTGGCAGATTCACGCAAATTCAAAAACAAGATTATTATTGATAATGAAGTGACCCATGTCAAATAATTATTGGAGTTATGAATCCAAAATGATGACAGTAATAAATAATTCATGCCATTGTGTAGTTTTGCTCTATTTAAGCTGATTAAGAAATAATAATGTACTTTATTTTTCATGCAATTACATCAATAATAACACCACATACGTCGATACATTTGATGTTAATCCAGTATATCTGAAGGCAGCTTTACCTGGGCAGGGGACGAAGCAGGGCTGCTCCATCTCCTGTTGGATATGCTGCCTCAGTTTGTCTCCACAAAGTTCCTCGTCCACTGGCTGCGGAGGAGACTCAGGCCAGTTGCCCCTATCGACGACACATGACAGGCTCCTTCTCCGAAGCCCCTCACCACACTCTGCACCCTGCATGAGCGCACATACAAATGTGATCTTTGTAAGATTTACCAACAGATGTTTCCTCACCATCATTTTTCTACAGAAGTTCTACGTGACTTGTTTGGATATGAGGTACATTTTGCAAAGACATGATGTGATCTACTGTAGTACTTTCAATGCTGTGTCAGTACTTCTTAGTGTTCTCCACCCACCCACTGCCTTAATGTTTTCATGCAGTTGAGTCACCAGTCCAACAATATGGACTTGTGACTCAAAAGAATGAGAAAGAGAGTTGTGTGTTGCTCCTCTGTAACTTCAGAATTACTAACAACTGGTTCACACTGGACTCCATGGAATATCTACTATATAACTTAATGGAGCTATTTTTTTTCCAATCTTTGTGAAAATATCACACATATTTTTCCACCATCCTTGGGATATTGAGGAGAACATACCATTTTCTGGGTTTTAACACTGCTTATCTTAACTTTCACATTTTAAGAGGTTTCAGGTGCCCTGTGGAATTTCTCGTCAACAAAGTTTGTGCTTACATTCAGTGTTACTCACCAAGACACATTGTGTGTATTTTTAAAGTCTAACAATGTGTTGAATGCATTTCCATCTTTGAAAAGGTTTAAAACTGGCATTGTTTACATTCATGTAGGGCTGGGCAATATATCGATGCAATATATCGATATTATATCGATATCGTCATATGAGACTAGATATTGTCTTAGATTTTGGATATCGTAATATGGCATAAGTGGTGTCTTTTCCTGGTTTTAAAGGCTACATTAGTAAAGTGATGTCATTTTCTGTTACCAGACTCTTCTAGCTCTTCTATTATTTTTACCTTTACCCACTTAATCATTATATCTACATTACTGAAGATTATTTATCTAAAATGTCACTGTGAAGATATTTTGTTAAAGCACCAATTGCCAACCCTAGAATATCGCCACAATATCGATATCGAGGTATTAGGACAAGAATATTGTGATATCTGATTTTCTCCATATCGGCCAGCTCTACATTCATGTTTACTCGACCACAATCTTCCTTTTATCCCCGCATATATTTGTGTTACCACCACCTGTAGGTCAGTGAAATAGTGTAAAACAATTTGCTGAAATGCATACAAGGTTCCATCCAAAACATTGCTCCATAGCGCTACAAGTGGTCAAAAACTCCACAGGGTACCTTTACGAATTGTGGCAGTTCAGTGTGATGACATTCCAAACTGCAAATATGTAAAACAACTGAGTCAGAGCAAAACTGACGATTAACAAAACCCGAAACAATATTCTTTTTTTTGCGCTGGGCACTGGGCACCCTTGGTAAGTACATGATGACTTTATATATATATATTATACAAACAACCATTTACAGTGCATGCCATACCTCGACAGTGCATGGGGACCAGTCACTCAGCCTCCACGTATAGCAAGGCCTTATGGGACATGGCTTGATCTGGGTGAGCTGGTTGGGACAGGGCCGACCTTCCTCATTAGCCTCCTGCAGAATTCTCCGGGTGCGCAGAAACTGACCTGCAGAACATCAAGGCCGACACACCGTTGGGAAGAACAAATAGAGCAGAGGAAGCCCAAGTACATTTGACAACTGTATGTATGGTGCTCTCATGTTCAAGCTGAATGGTCTTTTTATGTATGAATCTCATGCATAGTGACATTCAGGACCAAACAAATGAAAAACTCTGTGAATAAAGAACAAAAACACTATAGGATTCATGGGATACAACTACATGTGAGTCAGGGTTAGAGAAATAAATGCAACCTAAGGCAACCTTAAACTACAATTAAAAAATGAATGATGATATGAATGATGATCCTGCGCCTTCTCTTTAGAAATGTTTTCCTCGTGACAGAGAGGAATAAGCACCATACATCTGAGTCACCGTGCCACTTTATAATCAGATCTAATACTCAAGTGATTTGTTCAAGTGAGCCATTAAGAATGTCTGGAAGGGAAAGTTTGGGAAATGGCAAAAGTTAAAAAGGATTGGCAATGTCTGGGTCCTGTGACGTTCCGTAAAGGCATGGCCTCCATCAGCCATCCAGTTAAGACAGAAGTTTGTGTTATGCCAGGGGAGATGCTGAGCTCTGTGTGCCCCAGGCAGACACAGCAAAAGGTCGTTCAGCTCCGGCATCACAAAAATCAAACCAAAACATTAGCGCTCCCATGGCATCCTGACAGAACAAGATCCTTGCGTCGTCTGACAAAGATACGATGCAAAACCCCCATCAAGGCTGACAGATGTGTTTCCCAATGTGTGAAAATGAACAGAGAGTGGCAGAAACAGAGTTGCAGCAACATTGACAGAGCAGCGGGAGACAGAGAGTCTTGAGTTGAAATCCCCGGTTAAAGGCTTGTGTAAGTGTGAGCTTATTGGAATGAAAACGATAAGATACTGTTATGTCTGCCTAATTAAGAGAATAACAAGTTTTCTCTCCAGGGGCCCAAGAAACAATGTATGCATCCAGGTTAAATCATTAACTTTTGTATACTGCATGAGGTTATAACATGGCTTTCTCAAAATGATAACGAGCATGCCACAGGTTTGTGATTACTAATTGCATTTTTGAAATCATGCAGACGAAGGGTATATATTTTATTTAGGAACACTGAATCATTTATGACGTCCATAAAGGTGAGCTGTATAAAATTTTGTTTAAATGAACTTGCTGTTCTTATAATCTGACCTCATAAAGCAAAGTTGCCCGTGTTAATTAAGAAAAATGGGCCTCATACAGAATGATAAGTGGGAATATTAATGTATACATTATTGAAAAAAAAAAAACTCAGCACACTGTTTCTCTGTATAATAAGGCTTTGAATTACACATACTCTTAAATATTTTAAAACATTTAAATGTATTCATGCACAATTCAACATCTTGATGAATCCCTGAGTAGAAGAAATAATGAGGCGCTGCACATGTGGCTGACTCTGTGTCTGTTTATCAGGTTGGTGTTCCCATTGGTTTGAGTTAAGTTTGTTTGCACATTTGTTTACCTTGGTTACCACAGGTGTGGGAACATTCCGCCCACGGCGACCATTCAGAGAGCATACAGCTGACAGGACAGTCAACCACGCAGCTCTCTGACAGCTTGTACTTGTTGATCAGCCCAAACTGCAGAAAACAAGAGCAGAGCTGTGAGGAGGGCTAGCTAATTATTTCCACTAACAAGAAAAAGGAAGCGCCCAAATTTCCATATTTTAAATAGGCTGCAGTTCATTTCAGGACAGTAGAGATGTCCCGCTTCAAATGTTATTGAGCTACATTCCTTAAAGTTTTATTGAGGGAATCACATTGTTAATGTACATTATACTTAACACAGAGGCAACAGCATTACAGCCTTCATCCCCATAAAACTCCCTTCACTCAATAGAGTAATATGATTCTGGATATACCAGAAGTTAACTGCAGGTTGTGCAACAAAACTGATATCCAGTTTGCAACCCACCACTGTTATTGAATTTACAGTAACTTGCAGCATCTTCAACACCACCATCTATCTTTGCGCATTTAAGTCAAAGCAATGAAATGAAGTTGGATTTGGCTTGGTGGCAAACTGCTGAGTGAGACATAAAGGTGTTAGGAGATTAGACACAACCTTTTCACTTAAACAAATAGGACAACTGGGCTTTCAATAATGTATAAGCCAGTGGGAACAGAAGAGGAAGTGGAGTCATGCTGCATTAATCAATACTTCATACTCTGTCATTTGGCACACTTCACTTCCTGTTCACTCATCCCCATCTGCATTGGTTAAAATTTCCTATCATCTCAGCTCATATCTCCCTGTGCATAGTGACAAAATATTTACACAATAACTAAATGACTATCAAACATGATTTTTCTTTAACTATAACTGTAATTTTAAACTGCGGTGTGCCATTATGAACTTAAGGTCTGACTACGCTGTAATTACCTGCTCGCATTTCTGCAACTCCACAATCTTGCCATCGCTGCGAATACAGTCCACGAGACGCAGCCGTGAACCGTGACCACAGATGGCATTTTCACTCAGCTGGCATGTACTCCAGTCTGCAACACACACACACACACACACACACACACACACACACACACACACACACACACACACACACACACACACACACACACACACACACACACACACACACACACACACACACACACACACACACAGACAGACATTACATTGTATTTAGCTGACGCTTTTATCCAAAGCGACTTCCAATAAGTGCATTCAACCATGAAGGTACTCAGAACAGCAAGAATCACATAGAAGTACAATAGCTTCAAATAAGCCAAAATACAAAGTGCCATATGTAAGTGCACATCGTGCACCATCATCTTCTTAGCCAATGTGCAGTCAGAAGTGACGTGTTGTTAGCCTGCGGGGGAAGATGTGTAGACTGTCAGCTGTCCTGACGTCAATGGGGAGCTCGCGCCACCATTTAGGAGCCAGGACAGCCAACAGTTGAGATTTGGTTGAGTGATTAGGTGTCCCTTGCAGTGAGGGAGCAGCAAGCAGATTGGCCGATGCAGAGCGGAGTGGACGGGATATCTGTGGATACCCTACATTAGTCTCACTAGCTCATTTATTCTAGCTTGGACCTGATGTGCAGATCGTCCTACCTGACACTGTGTACTGGTAGGAGAAGCAGGTGCTGTTCAGGATGCAGGGCTCTGACTGGACTAGCTCTGGGCAGGCCGAGTTTTCTGAGGCTGGGAGGCGGAGGATGTGTCTGCTTCTGTTCCTTGCTGTTCCTTGGTCACATTGCTGCACAACAATGACAGCATCAACAAAAAAAACATGTCATTGTCAAGTATGCAGGTTTATTTTCAGGGATGAGGGGGATAGGATGTAGCAGATTGAATTCGAGGGGTCCTTCAGCTAGCCAAAGAAACTGAAATTAAAATTTGAGCTGCAGTTGTTGCTCTTTTTTACTGTCATTTGTCATTGTTGTATTTGGTTGTGCTGAACATTTTAGTGCCTGTGTAGATGCTCTTGGTACTTTAGGTTCCCATATTCATCCTTTTGCCAAGAATCTGGGTGTGATTTTTGACAGTGCTTTTAAATTTGACAAACAGATTAGTTCTGTTGTTAAAACCAGTTTCGTCCAGCTGAGACTTTTGGCTAAGGTCAAGCCCTACCTGCTACGCAAAGACTTCGAAAGAGTCATACATGCATTTATTATGTCTCGATTAGACTACTGTAACTCTTTGTATGTTGGATTGGATCAGTCATCGGTTACAGTTAGTAAGGAACGAAGCAGCTCGACTTTTAACCGGGACCAAAAAGCACAACCACATTAAACAAGTTTTGGCAACGCTCCACTGGCTTCCTGTCTGTTTCAGGATTGATTTTTAAAATTGTATTGCTTGTTTTTAATATTTTAAATGGGTTGTCGCCTTCTTATTTATCTGAGCTTTTACATGTCCACACACCTGTCAAAGCACTGAGGTCTTCCAATCAGATGCTCCTCGATGTGCCCAGATCCAGGTTAAAAAATAAAGGTGACCGAGCCTTTGCAGCGGCGGCTCCAAACCTCTGGAATAGTTTACCGATTCATATAAGAACATCTCGGACCGTTGAAACATTCATGTCCTTGCCAAGACCCAACTACTATACGTTGGCTTTCAATTCAAGTTGAGCTTTGACACCTTGACCTATTTCTACTGTTGGTTATTTTGTATTGTGTATTGTTTGTGTATATTATCATTTTGGGTTTTTTGATCAACTATGGTTGTTTTTAAACGTGCTATATAAATAAAATTGAACTGAACTCTTACAAAATCAATTTCCTGTTTTTGAAAAAGGTCTATTTATGATATAAAAGTACTGTGATCATTGTCTCTTCATGACCCACTTGAACCATTTAAATTACAATACCATCCATCTATCCATCTTCGTCCGCTTATCCGGTGTCGGGTCGCGGGGGGGAGCAGCTCCAGCAGGGGACCCGAAACTTCCCTTTCCCGAGCAACATTAACCAGCTCAGACTGGGGGATCCCGAGGCGTTCCCAGGCCAGGTTGGAGATATAATCCCTCCACCTAGTCCTGGGTCTTCCCCGAGGCCTCCTCCCAGCTGGACGTGCCTGGAAAACCTCCCTAGGGAGGCACCCAGGGGGCATCCTTACCAGATGCCCGAACCACCTCAACTGGCTCCTTTCGACGCAAAGGAGCAGCGGCTCTACTCCGAGCTCCTCACGGATGACTGAGCTTCTCACCCTATCTCTAAGGGAGACGCCAGCCACCCTCCTGAGGAAACCCATTTCGGCCGCCTGTACCCTGGATCTCGTTCTCTTGGTCATGACCCAGCCTTCATGACCATAGGTGAGGGTAGGAACGAAAACTGACCGGTAGATCGAGAGCTTTGCCTTCTGGCTCAGCTCTTTTCTTCACAACGGTGCGATAAATTGAATGTAATACCGCACCCGCTGCGCCGATTCTCCGACCAATCTCCCGCTCCATTGTCCCCTCACTTGCGAACAAGACCCCAAGGTAGTTGAACTCCTTCACTTGTGGTAGGGACTCATTCCCTACCTAAATAATAAACATAAATACAATACATAAATAAAAAATGTCAATTAAGTAATATAAAAACTTGAATGTTACATATTTAGGAAAACCATTTCAATTTGTAAATTAGGCCTTTACTTTCCGCTCTGTCAAAACACACTTTAAGCCTCTTCTGGCAGGAAAGAACTAAAGGCAATTACAAGCCACCTAAAATCTGTATAACGACATGTATGCTAAGCCTAACTTGAAAAATAAATATGAAGACCCAAGCCTCATTATGCCTCTTTTGCCAGCAAAACGTCATCACCCTAACCCTTTTTACATAATTATGTTTTACATGTAATGTAAAATTAGTCTATGGCAGCAAGTTTCACTGTGATAACCTGGTGTAATTGGCCAACAACCCGGAAGTCTTTCTGTGTGTCATGGTGGGCATGGAACGATAAATTAAGTAATCTAGCTCTCTATAATTATTTTAAATAACTTACTCATCAATAATGTTTTTTCCACCTTTATCAACCCATTTCTGCTCTTGAAAATACAAAACCGCTTTGGATAAAAGCATCAGCTAAATGACATGTAATAATAATGTAAAAAAGATGACACATTATCTATACAACTATGATGTATTATCTTATACTTATGATATAGCATATCTAATAATTATGAAAAAGTATCCTAGATTTATGTACTGAAGCTCCAATTAACATTTTTAATGTTAGAGTACAGTGTTTTTGTTTTGTTTTTAGACAAGGAGTTTATACTTTGGTGTTAACAGGCTGAGCTTTTACAGTAAAGGTAATGCACATTTAGTGACACAAATCTGTATAAACATCCTCTTACCACTCGAGGTATTGGAAAGAACTAGGACACCTGTTTGAATGGAATTCAACATTATTTGACACATACGGTTACTGCTGGATGGGTTTTCTGGCTGAAAGTCTGAATTATCCTGCAATGGTAAACTTGCAGAAAGCTGAATTCACTGCAATACTGACTTTTAGGCGGGGCAGTTGAAGGCAGATGAAGACAAGTGTGTTTAATTTGTGGAATTATTAATTGAGTGATTCATTATGAGAACTGTAAGAGGGCCACATTTAACACATTGGTAGCATGCAAATCACTCAAGTCCCACTACATGGGAATGGACATCCGTGAACGGAGAAGCAAAGGAAAATGTGGTATGTGGAGGAACTGTCAGCTCTGAGGGAAGAGGAAAGATTCTACTGATGAAGGTCTTTGCGTTGAGCTGCATTTGTCCCTCTGTTCCTGACGCATCACGCCATGCACCTCAATCACTGTCAGCTCCTAATGAGGGACCTTTGAGTGAGGCTCATGAATCAGCTGCAGTCATTTTGCCCCTAATGTTTCCACACAACCATGCACATGCAGATCCTTTCATCTGCATGCTCAACTGCGCCTTTAGCTCTTGACAGATTAGAAACAGGTTCAGAACAATTTTTTTATGCATAATTATTGAACATACTGCCACACATTTTCACTTTGTCTCTGTCACACACCCATACAGGGGATTGGGGATTATTTGCCATTGTGGAACCAATCCTGAGTAAACACTGAGTAAAATGAACAAAATGGGAAGTTGGCAATACTAAACCCAAACAATCTAGGCAATACAAATGGAGTAGCTCTTCAGATACATTGGATAGTTTAGTGGCTGCTTAGTTTGTCCTGTGCCCCACCCTCTCCTTTAGCAAAACCCAACCTAGAGTTGACGATTACATTCTCTCCCCATAGGGAGCTACAGTCTGGCCTCTGGACTTGAAAGTGTTGATTCTCATCCTGACCATTTCATATTCAGCGAAAAACTACCCTAAGCTGAGCTTGAGGAAATAGTTTATGAATATATGTGTTCTTAAATATGAATATGAAGCTTAGCCAAAGTTCAATCCTGAAGACTCCCTTTACTCACTCATTCATTCAACATCATTCATTCTCATCTCTCTCCGGCTGTTATTCTGTGGGCGTTCACTCTAGTAGTCAAACCAGACCTTGCCTTCTTTAGCAACTCTCTTCACCACCACCACCAGTGTCTAAACCCCAGGGGGAAATATCCTGAACTAATCACGGCATCACTACTTGTCTAAATATGCCATGTCACGATGGGGTCTAATCGCCAAAGACTCTTCTCAAATTCTTTTTTATCATGCACTTGAATAAAAATGGATTGTTCACTCTAAGTGAAGTCTCTCCAAATTGAAATATTATGAGCAGTAAAGTAAAGAGCGGTTAAGTGTTTATTTTTTCAGAATTTGTTTGATATTTTTTTAACTCAGAAAACTATGAGGAAAAAACCCAGGTACACAAACCAGTATTTTACCATTTTTAGCCCTACAATTTAAGCACTAGTTCCTATATTGCCTAATATTTTCCAAAACACATAGTGGTGTTGATAAATGCTGAATGTGTTTCCTGCCTTACAGGTCAGGGTGGGCCATTTGTTTCCTGTTTATTTCTGTTCCGTTTGAAATCTATGACGTAATCTTGAAGCCACTGAGTTGTTCAGAAATGGATGTCTGTTTCCTAAAATCAGCTCCATGAAAATCATAGAATAGGTAAAAAAAACACAACCATCCACTTTTGGCAGCTAGGTTGGGGAATAATGTTACAAAAGTCTAATTGCAATGTACCTAAAATAGTCGATAAACTGTGTACTCAAAGTGTATCCTATAAGCATGATGTAAACACAAAACTTTAATGCAGTTTGTGCTTCACCATAACAACTGTTATGGGTTTATTCTCTATACTATATGATTTTATTCTGTTTTAGACGGTCTTGGAGCTAAACACAATCCCCCATAATTGCATTTTTATTGACACAGTTGGCTTCAACTAAAATAAGGCTATGGTTAAGGAACATCATTGGCCATCATGCCATTGTGAATGTATGTGGACAGTGTGGGGAACAGACTGTCACAGGGTTATTAACCAGGATGCTTTCCTTCATCACTGTGCCACCCTCGGACCCCACAACACTGCTGATCTCATCACAATCCTGAACACACTGTACACCATCCTCATTCCAACTGAGTACAGGAATGGCCCAGGGCTATACAACTATCTCCAATTACAGTGGACTAGCATATTTTACACTAAGCACCCCTGTTTTACACTAACACTATCCATTTGCAAAGACAATTTCTCCTTCCAGGACATCAGGGAGTAAGATGTGTCTTTTCAAGATCTCCATCTTTCATCAGTGTCAGTCCGACGTCAAGACAGGTGAGGGTGAGACATAATTGCATTGGAGAACAATGAAGATAGGGCAATATCAAGACTGATTCAGTGACTGGACTTTCTGTTTGAAAACACGGTGGGTTCATACTGTGCTGTTATAAAAAAAAAACTGAAAAGCCTCTGTTCAATATCTTTCATTGCCAGTGGCTTATCTAGCCATTTTATCCAAATCTTTGCATATATGCTGTTGATTATGGACACATAAATAATCCCACTTGGCACACGACCTGTCAACCAACCAAGAAAACGGTCACTAGATTATTGCTTCTTACCAGGGGGCAGTTGCTCCAAGGTCCCCAGGGTGCCACAACACAGTCGTTGGGGCAGACCAGAAAGCAGACCTGGGCTCTTGGTGGCATTTCCTCCGGATCACACAGACTGTCTCCCAACGTGCTGTTCTCCCCACTTGCTGTTTCCTGCTTCACACACCTAGCAGAGGAACAGATGCAGCTATATAACTAGTCTCTGGGGCACTCCTAACTGGGTCCTTTTTTTGAGTTTCCAAACACATTTCTAGGTTTCTGACTTAAAATAGATTTCACTCCTCTCCCAGGTGAGATTTTGCAACTCATTTATTTCTAAAGGGGCTCTACAGTGTGTCTGGGTTCTCTGAACATTTAGCTGTATAAAAATGGAAATGTTCAAAAAGTGTATTAACTGTTTTTACTACATAAATTACAGCATTGGTTGTTTTGTTCCAATTACTTCAAATACCCATGTTTTTTGGAGAGAAACCTTTTTGGATATACCAAGCATGTGACTTTGACACTTGAGACCTAAGTTTGACTTCTTGGCAATAGTCAACATTGGCTTCTCATAGGTACTCTATATGGTACGGCTCTGCGACTTCATGTTATTGGTTGACACAGCCATCAGTCAAGAGTCAGCAGCCAAGATGGCGGTGAAAAAAAGTCAATGAAGTTCTAGGCCGGATTTCTAAGCTTTTGGAAGGGCTACAATCGCACTGATGCCTCTCTGGAAAGGCTTGGTTAGCTATCAGGCTAAAAACTGAACAGAACGAGGCTAGGTGAAAGCGATGCAGAGATACTGGAGATTATGTGACTTGATTTTTGGATTCAGAATTATTTCTCTTACAAATACACTGTAATTCCGTGATAGATTAAAACGTTTCTGGATGGCCTACAATCACATTGAGGACCTTGTTGAAATGTCTGCTCCTTTTCAGCAGCCGCGTGGTTGATTGAGATCTGTGGCTGTGACTCACACCTTAAGGTAGACTTATATTAAACAAGCGTGCACACAATAACACTGTTTCCCAGTTTGACATTTCCGATGGTGCATAAGCCAAAACCAACACTTGTACATACAGAGGTCAACCTTCACTGCTTTCCTCTGTGGCAATTTTAAGTACCACTAAACAGGGCACTGCCAAAAGGAACTGCTTCCTCTCATTAGGAAGCAGTAGTTTGTTTTGACTGTTTGTTTGTCTGGCATTGCAAGTGTCAGGACCAATGAGAGTGCCAGCTACAGGATCGTTGCCAGTCTACCCCTCCCGCTGTGTGTTGCAGTGCCAGGCTTGCTGTCTGCCAAGCGGAAGCCGCTCACTGACCTGATCTTGCGGCTTTGGACTCCCTCCCCACAGGCTGGCAGGTCGTCCACAGTGTTGATGGTACAAATGGACCAGGGCTCGATCCTCCACTCGTATTGGCTGCATTCAATGTGGCAAGGTGCTGCCTCGTACACCTGCATGTGTGTGCAAACACACACATGACAGACACACATACACACAAGGAAATGGACACACACGGGGATTATAGAAAAACAGCGGAAAGTGGACATGCATCCAAATCAGTTACACACACAACACAAGCGCGCGCACACACACAGACACACACAGACACACACACACTCACTCACACACACTCACACTCACACACACACACTTGATATATTAGGGAAGATATTAGGGACACTTTCACATTTCATTGTACACTAAAGTGGTGTCTCTATGGTAAAGCCAGTATTCATTTGTGTTTTCATTTGGTACATCTAACAATAAAAGATATATATATATACACAGTATATCTATGAAGGTATAATTTATTGCCTTGGTATAGGAGCTATACATGTCAACATGCTGTTTAAGAATATTCTCTTATTGCATGTATTTTTAACATTAAGCACATCCGTATACGGATATTGCTTTCCTGGGATATTTTGAAGTCAACACTACTCCCAATTAAGAGAAGAACCATTAAGGTGTTGCCCAAGATGCTGGAGTTTGATATCAGGATATAAGCACAGGATTACACTGTATCAGAAATAAATGAAATGTTCAACCCTCAAAATAGAAATAGTGCAGCTTTCACCACAGCGGGGCTCTGAACTAACTGATGGGCACTTAACATTGTTAATGTTACCACTGAAGAAAAGTACAAGAATGTATTATTACAATCATTTTGCTACTAATTTCAGAACCTTGACGTCATTTTTCAAAACTCTAGACACAAAACTCACAACCAATGATCAAAATACACATTTTTCAAAACTAACACTTTTTTCAATTGCTTGGATACAATACACATAAACAAAAGATCATTTGTTTATTTAACAAAGATCACTTGTTCAATATGACACAACTTAACATCAAAGTACTACTATTTCAAAAAGCAATTCACACATTACATTTCAGATGAAATGAATAGACAATTGTCTATTCATTTCATTACAATCATCTAACTATCAATCCATACAACTACTCAAAATGATAAGTAACTGTTGCATTACTCTTAATGCATAGTTGTATGGAAACAGACAAACAATATTCCATGTTTAAATCATGAAAGTTCATTGTCACCAGTTAGCGTGGAGCATGAACCAATTAGAATACAGTATCTATGGATGTAATATTTCATCATCATTCTTTACTGTAATGTACTACTGTTTACCAGACAATGTTTCTATGGTCCCATGTACTACCTTCACTGTACTGTACTACTGTTTACCAGACACAGTTTCTATGGTCCCATGTACTACCTTTACTGTACTGTACTACTGTTTACCAGACACTGTTTCTATGGTCCCATGTCCCAACTTTTCAGACTATTTACAGTATTGACAGTATTGCACTGTATGGATTCAGGCACTTGGAATTTCTTGTCCAATTCTTCCAACTTGCTACTGATGATTGAGATATATAATTTACAGTCGTGAAAAAATTAGGACACCCATGCTAAAGTTGACTAAAAAGAGGAATAAAAAAATCATCTTTTGCAAATTGATCTTAATGCCTTAATTAAAAAAATTAGGAAAAATCCAATCTTTAAGGACACCAATTTTCTTTGTGAATGAATAATGTATCGTAAATAAATAAATGTTCTTCCTTAAAATACAGGGGGCATAAATAAGTACACCCCTATGTTAAATTCCCATAAAGGCCGGCAGATTTTTATTTTTAAAGGCCAGTTATTTCATGGATCCAGGATACTATGCATCCTGATGAAGTTCCCTTGGCCTTTGGCATTAAAATACCCCCACATCATCACATACCCTTCACCATACCCCCACATCATCACATACCCTTCACCATACCCCCACATCATCACATACCCTTCACCATACCCCCTCACATCATCACATACCCTTCACCATACCCTCCACATTATCACATACCCTTCACCATACCCCCCCCACATCATCACATACCCTTCACCATACCCCCACATCATCACATACCCTTCACCATACCCCCCCCCCACATCATCACATACCCTTCACCATACCCCCACATCATCACATACCCTTCACTATACCTAGAGATTGGCATGGGGTATTTTCCATAAAATCATCTCTATATGCAAATGAAACCATCTATTAGACTAACTGAAATCAAACCATGCCAATCTCTAGGTATGATATATATATATATATATATATATATATATATATATATATATATATATATATATATATATATATATATATGTGTGTGTGTGTGTGTGTCGTTGCAAATGAGAATTTGTTCTCAATCGACTTACCTGGATAAATATATATATATATATATATATATATATATATATACTTTTACCACATTGGTCTGTAGTATTCTCTCTACTACTGCAGTACATTTACAGGGATGTATTTACTTGTAGTACCATAATGAAACATGTATCACCTATTTTGTACTACAATATTTAATGATTGTACGAACGATGACCCAGTAAAATTATGGGTAGCTTGTGTGTGGGTGATCTAAAGTAATGTTTCAATGGTATTTCACAATATATTTGTTTTTTGAACCAGTGATTGTGCAAGTGCAAGACTTCTTTAGAGATATGAATGCACAATGTTTTGAACATTGGATAGCCTGTGTTACAAGTGATGACTGTTGTGAGTTTTGTGTCTAGAGTTTTGAAAAATCACATCAAGGTTATGAAATTAGTAGCAAAGTGATTGTAAAAAACTGTAATATTATTCATACTGAAATAAAACGCATGCATGATATGGAGAGAACAGCATGCAGTGTAAAAAACAACAATAACCATGGCAATAGGCCCTTCAGCTTAGAATGTAATTGGCTGGATATTGAGCCAATTCACTTCTTCCCACTCAACCAGTAACTCTGGCATGTCTGTATAACAAAGGAAACAGCCAGCGCCGTGCTCCTGTAAACACATGTTTACTCTCAATCTATGTAACAGTCTGCCACAGTAAAAGGTATACTCTAGAGGACAATTTGTGGAAAAAGCTATGACAGGCTGTAATGGGTGCCTGTAAATGTGTGTGTGTGTGTGTGTGTGTGTGTGTGTGTGTGTGTGTGTGTGTGTGTGTGTGTGTGTGTGTGCGTGCGTGCAGACTACTCAGAGAGAATGAGTGTTGAGTATTCCCTCCCCTACGGGCCACACAGATGCCTATTACACACCCTCATCATCTCCCATCTGTCCCTGCAGATGCCCTTGCAGGGTAAACTGGCAACTGCTCTGCTCCCACTTCATCCACTCCTACTGTAGAAACACAATTTCGGCTTAACAGCTAATTTTCATTACCACGAAGAAGGAAAAAATGTCCGCAATATATAAACTATTTATTGAGCATTGACACCATTTGTTTAGTGAGAAATGATGGGACCACAGCACTTACCAAATGGGTTATAGTGCCACAACACATAAGGTGCCAAATAGATATTTAATCATTTGTTGGCAGGTTAAAGATGGTGCACTACGACACACAGAGCAGAATAATACTGGATTTGCTCCCAAATACATCTTAGGTCACACACATGTACGAAGAGCTGTCATTGCTGAGGATAGAGGAAAAGGCTTTCAGTTAGAATCAGCTGGTAGAGACCGGATTCCCTCGTTGGTTATACGCTATGAGCAATCTCAATCAATCTCTACCTTTTGTTTTTTTGTTCCCTGAAATGAAATATTTCTTTTTTTGGGATAAGCTATACAAGAAGGATCTTACCCGGCTCGATTTCTTTGAGGACACTCTTAAAAGCTTTATCGACTATTCACTTAAGATGATATAATATCATATAATGAAGTCATCCTTTTGGAAATGTCAATCTGAGTCCCCGCAGTTAAAAAGCAGATGGAATATCATCCAAATGCACTTCACATAAATTATTTTCATCCATGTAGCACTCTCTCCAATCAAACTATTGTTCTTTCTCTCTACGAAAAAGGTCACAGGAGTATATGTGACTTGGACAGATCTGGCATGCATTTTTGATCTGGCATGCATTTTTGTCTTCATTAGCTAATAGCAGAGTATAAATACAGAATGAACGGCACTGACCTGAGCCTGCGTGGATGTCCATATTAGCAGTGCAAGACAAGCCAGAAGTTGGGCAGGGGAGAGAAGAACAATGATATGATCATTAGTTTAGATTTTGCCTGCAGTGACAGAAATGTATAGTTTTGCTTAAATTTGATTTTTCTTTTTGTTGAAAATACTGCATTCTGCTCTGTGGTTCATTAATCAGGGTAAAGGATGATTAAATACTTCATCATCTGCAGGGAATCTAGCGGTCCTGGACATTTTGCCAAACTGAATGATTCATAGTGTTGAGAGAGTTTTAAAGTGCTGCAGTTGGTTGCAACAGCTGTGCAATGGCCAGACCTGCAGCTGAAGGCAACTCCGAGAAATTAATTTGTCTGGAGATGGTGAGAGGGAAGTCGGCGTGAATGAGCATATGCTCACAGAGGCTGTACACTCTGTATCTAAACAAGGTTACTATAAGTAACTGTTATGTTGTTGACAAGAAACCGTTCAGGCTGTCCTGATTTATTTTTTTCACAGTAAAAGGGACATTCAAATAAAATCCTCTGACCCAAGACAGAACTAAAATGTGCTATAGACATAGAGACCTTTGAACTGGACATTTACTTGACTCAGAATGCTTGTTTGTGCCAAATACAGTATGCTTCATGCAGTGACAAATTGTCATAGCAAGAGCATGCATCCATGTATATGCAGCAAAGCACCCTGGATGCCAAAGCAGTCACTATTTCCATCTTCATTCATTCATTTATATCTGCACATCTGAACGAGACAAGCTCAGGACCAGGTTTAACTTATCTTCATTTCTGGTCAAGAGGAAATAGCTAATGGTCACTAAATTTAAAGACCCAAGTTTATATAAAATAGTATCTGTTCATTGAAATTGCCACATGCATGGCATGTAAAGTAAATTGCATTATTGTCAAACTCTCTCAATTGTTGTATGAGATTTTGGTTTTTGCTTCCATCCAAAACAAACAAACACACACACCTGCTACAACTTGATGAAAACCCCATGCATACAGACATACATAAATACACACTGTGGGTGCCTACATAGTGATACATGTGCAACATATGAAGAGATTATACACACAGACATACACAAATAAACACATATACAAAATGACACGTTAAGTGCCAACAGGCAGAGAGAAAATGGGACAGGAAGCCTTAAAGAGGAGCACTTTCATCTAAAATCACTGTCATAGTGTGACTACAATTTTAAATAGACAGCGCTGCTGTCAGCAGGTCCCTGGATGAATTAGAAAACAATGGCTCCTCTGAGAAACACAGTGGGATCCTTTCCCATGTGATGATGACTTCTCAAATATACTCATGAAATGAACAGTTGAATGTATAATGCAGCCATTAGGATGACTGCCTGTGTGTGAGTTAGATGCCTGTTTATGCTCAGAAAAGACATGATGCTGTGCAAAGAACCCTTGTTTCTGCTATAACATTAAAATATAAGCTACTGTAAATGATGTAGATGAAAGATGATAAGCTGAAATGCAGCCACAAGGCCTACAACACTGAAAAAAACTAAATCACAACAACAAAATCCGCAATAACCAACATTTTGAGCAACAAGAGACTCTGTACCAAGGCAATTAGAAGTCTGGGTTTGTGATCTGCTCTTAAGCCCTGCTGACACACTGATCCCTTCACACTTCCTGATGATTTAAGACTGGGGGGATAACATAGATGATCTCCTGAGGAGAGCATGATTCTGCCATGAGAAAAAATAAGATCAAACCACTCATGGTATTCTACATGCAACGTGAAATATATAAAGATGTTATTCTGCAGGAACTTGACATACTGTAGGTACTTAATGTAGGTACTTAATGTGCTGGAATTATAGCAGTGACATTTTCCTGGTACACATACAGTAATAACATGGCCATGTTTGGTATCCATGAACAGCATAGTATTATTGTACGGTAGGACTGTATTTAAATGTGTAATAGCAACATGTTGTGTCTCAATTGTATAACAGAAACAGTGAACCCGGAATTTTCAATCAGCTGTCAATCTTTCCAAGTTATCAGTTTCACACTAGCACCCACACATGGCCACGAGAGACACCTCTATAAAGTAACTGCTCTAAAATTAATTTCGATCTTTGATTACTGAGTTGGTTCACATATCATATTCTCGCTCTCCTACTGTCTTCCAACTAGGTCTCTTACCACCAAGGATGTCAATGAACCAAAGGCCTTACTAGATTTATATCTGACATCCTTCTTAGACCGCAGGGCAATGGCGTGACTTTCCATAATTACACAATTTATTTGCCCATCAAGCTCTATTTTCAGCTCTGACATAATTTCCTTTGCTCACTTGCTTTGTAATCTATTACCACGACACAGCTCAACAAGACATGTTCATGAGCAGAGACATTTCGCAAGCACTTAACCTCACATCCACTTTTAATAATAGCCATGGTCAAAGATCTTTGTCGAGAATGAGCTCCCTCCCCTATTATATCGTCTATAAATATAAATATTATATAGCCAATACCTCTATTTCACAGTTCAAATTAGTACTGTATATGAGCAATTTGTACTTTGAGGAAAAAAACTCACATTAACACTGAAATTTACCATCACAACAACCCCTGCTGGCCCCATCTGGGCCCTTTCGTCTTACATTTCTTCCTGTTAAGTGTTAATTCTACTGTCTATCTCTTTGTCTAGTATTGTTATAATTGTATATTTTGTGGTTGGTACAAGAAACATGTTTTTAAACAGCCATTTGGTACCAGATGTACATGTAAGAGAGTATGAATTGCTAGATGTAGGTGTTGATACACTGTTAAAAAGAACTACTATATAGTCACATTTAGATAAATACAAGTACATTTTATTGAACTAATGTAAAGTAAAAACTGGCAAAATGTGCATCAATTGTGTCATTTGAAAAATGAGCATGTATTAAATATTTTCCCAGACACTTAATACAATTTGTTTTTCTAATCAGCAGACAGAAGCTGTGATTAACCTTTGTATCTGAAGTAAATGATGTGGACTATCTGGGTTGCTAGAGGCTTGAGGAAAAGATAGAGAGGCTCCAAAATGTAGCCTTCCTGGTTGGCAGCGCTTCAGTCTGCCTTAACAATATGCATTGATTGTAATGCAAGGAGACACCTTGCTTTTTGGGCTGGGCCTACAGGGGGAGAATAACACATGCCCAAGCACTGCTCGACGTTAATTACACATCATTGGCCTTAGGAAGCTCCATCAGCAGTTGGCTGCTAAAATCTTTCATCTTAATCAAGGAGAGAGATGAGTTTAGCACTTGGGTGCACTTAGGTAAAAACAAGAACATTTGTTCTTTATTTATCTTCTTATATTTGGGATTCATCCATTATTTAGACTTGCTCTGGGCTGTTTTGGGGGAATTAATGGATGGACAGCATGCAGAATGATAAAAGATTTGATTGTCATGACATCTGCTGTGGACGATCTATAGCATCTATAGAATCCCAATTTCTTTGGGAACCGCCTTATCTTCATTGAGAAAACAGCCATGTCTCTCTCATCAACACAGTCTCACTCCCTACTCGTCAAATTCATTTCTTTATTTTAATAATATTATTTTGGTCTTATTACCGGTGAAATATTACAGTAGGTATATGCTGTAATACAGAACATTACGATATGATCCGAGCTAGACGCATTCAAAGCCGATAACTATCTGTATTGTTTAACTCCTCAAATAGAACATTTGAAAAAAACATCAATATTATGAATATTATATATTTTTATCTTTGTATCCGCTGAGCGGGACATACTATGTCACTTCCGGAGTTTTCCGCGGATTCGTTTAAATGTTATTATGGTACATAACTTACTTGAACAAAATTGAGCAATGTGTTGTTGCTGGTGACCAAACCACTGACTGTATATATGTATATTGAAGCGATACTGGCGTTAAATACCAGCTGATCGCTGCCCGATTCTTTGAAATGAATGGGCGCATTGCATTGGGGGATATCGGCTTTGAATGCTTCCTGCTCGGATCATATCGTAATATTCTGTATTACAGCATATACTGTAATATTTCACCGGTAATAAGACCGAAATAATATTATTAAAATAAAGAAATGAATGCCATGATAACATGTAAATAAATGTTGATAGATGTAGCATTATAGTTTAAAAAATATAAATCAACAAAAAAGCAACCCAGCTTCCCTGGCCGAAATAGACGGAAATAATAACATTAAAAGAAATACATATAAACCATGATAATATCTCGTGAATAATGTTGATTAAAACAGCAGTTATTGGGCTAAAAATACCAATAATAACTGTCACAGATTTCGAGTTAAGGGGCGGGGGTCGTGTTTTTTTCTTTCGTTGATATCCGACGGTGAGGGAATAACATGAATGTCTATCGAAAAATAACGTCAAGGGTACCCCTATTTCGTTGAAACTTGACGCCAGGGTTCCTTGACCATGCGTCATACATTTGACGAGTAGGGAGTGAGACTGTGTGTTGCTCTCATAATACAAAGTCATTCAAATAAAATTTGTTAAAATGTTTTTCTAAATGCCTCACCGTACCTCAATTTCACCCAAGCTTCATCCTCTGATTCATATGTTCTTCCTCTAATACCAAACCAGTTGACAAAAATAATTAATTTGTGGATTTACTGCAAAACCTTGATGAATATTCCACAGTGGTGAAGACTGAGGACCAAAAGCCAAGCCTTGCTGAAACAAGCTAAACTAAGCTAAGGACAAATTAACTAGCAACCACTGTAAACACTGTTCAAAACACAGTAGTGGGGAGTAACATAAAGAAGCATTAGGCAGTTATAAATACAAAATTAGAACATAATATAAGTAAAAAATTAAAGAGACAAAGGGATTCAACAGAGTTGTACTTGTTTAGTGAAAAAAAACTCACAATTGCACTTGAATAAGGTAATAAGCACAGCAGCTTATATTGTTGAAAAGCAGCTGTCCTATGTACAGTTAACAGCAGATAATGATAATGGTTAGTGAGGCAGATACCAATGCCAGATGTCTAAAGACAAACTGGGAGCAAAATGTTAAACGCATTTAAAAACACCTGGATGTTATGGTTGTCTGATAATGCATGTGTTTTTGTGGTCTACTGAGGGTAGCGGTGGTTGTAGAGCCTCAAAACAGCAGGCAGGAGGTGCCTCTTTCGCACACTGTATGTGGAGCATCCTGGCACCGAAGGAGCTGCCATAAGCACTTATTGTTCTATGCGGTGGGTGGCAGGTGTTGCACTTACTAGATAGTAGATACAGCAGACACAACTTTGACTGAGTTGTTTGAAAGCTTTTGCAGATGTAACGTTCCAGATTATGAAAGGACACAGGACTCCACACAATCCTCAGGATAATGACCACTTCATTCACCCTGACACATGGCTGGTACGGAAACACACCATGCAGGGGACTAAGGTAGGCAAGGAAGAGCCTTTCCAGACTCTTCATATGCTTGGACTGCAGAACTGACCACCCTGTGGCCATTCCTTAGCAATGTACCACCAACCATGGGGTATATACTATAAGGGAAATATACTATCTAGTGAACTGAAGAGAACAGAGTCCACCCGATAAGCAGCATTATGCTAAGACACATCAGTTTTGCAGCAGATAATGTATTAACTTATTCAAATTACAAACTTGAGTCTTGGCTTGGAGCAGACAACATCTCCTCTATGTAAAGCAGCATTGATAAACAGCAGATGGTCATGCGTTCATTAAATGTGATCATAGTCCAGCAACTACTCCAGAGTTTAACAAGAGCTCAGCTGTTTAGGTCTAATTTATGATATGTGAACAGCAGAGCAAGCTGTCACAGAACCCAATGCTTTTGAGTTGATAATGGTTCTCTTGTGCTGATTTGTGTGGAGAAAATCTGAATTTGATCCCTTTAGGGATATATCAAAGGATTTAAAGCCAATATACAATTATTCCCCTCTACTAGTAACCTCAGTTTAACAGGCCAAGAGGAAGCTGACAACAATGCCAACAAACATGAATACCTCCAAACTAACCACATGCTCACATGAGAAGTCAAAATGTACTGCTGTTGTAACCAATAGCATCTCAAAAGAAGAAAAAAAATAGACATTGCTACAGACATTTCCACACACCCATACATACATAAATGACTGATTCCACGTTTCTTCTATTTTTTAATATGGCTTCTGTAAACAAATACCTATATTACGCCTTAGTCAGAGGCACGTTCATGTTCAAATGGTTTGTTTCGGAGACATATATCAGCACCATAAGAGCTTAGCTTAGCAGCCATACCATGACATCGGCCACAAGAAGATCCGTGGGGAAGCAATACAAAACCCTCACTCGATTGTTTTCTAGCCTGTTGGAACTCAACGTTGACAACGATGATACATACAGTGAATGAAACCATTTGTAAGACTTGCAATGATTCCAAGCCTCCAACAGCAGGAAAACATTGACTTCTGCCTTGAAGTGTGCGATTGTGGGCTAATATCAAATGAGTCATTTCTCGGAGTCGCAGAATGCTGTCAGCCGCACTGAATGAGGAGCACACACATGATTATGTCCTTCATAAATCTGTTCTGAAGTGGCATGATAAAACTGGAGGTGTGCAGGCTTGCTGATTAAAAGCCATTTAGAGAATCAGCAGATAGGTGGATAAAAAGAGTAAGAAGAGCAAGACAGAAGAGTGCATTGCATATGCACATAGTGCACGTACATAATGGCACACTGTACGTCAGGTTTGAGCATCACTTGAGTTGTCTGCCTTCATTCTCAAATCAAAGCACATTCTCTCCGTCTATATGGTATGTGGTATTCAACAAAAGCCGTCAGTGGGACAGAAAGCATTAAAGCAGATCATCTTATTTAACCAATCTTTCCACTTCCACTCTGACCTGCAGTTGCAACAGGCAGATCAACACATCGATAGAACCGACATAGGCCTATTGAATTTGTTGAATTCCATAGGAGGAGGATTCTGTGACCGCAGGAAGTAATATTAGGAACTGCAAGTGGTGAAATGACCCCGCACAACTCTGTCTTCTTTCTAGAAAAAGAAAGACAATATAGCACAAACACACACACACACACACACACACACACACACACAAAAGGCACCTGTCTTTTAACCTTATAGATTGCTCTCACAAACAAAAATACCATCTTTCTCCAAGGACAGGGCCAGTGTGTGGCTCCAGGCTTTAATAGAATGAAAAAAGAACTATGTGACTGACACAGTGGTTGGCAGCCATTCAAGACAGTTCTGTTAAATGATATGGAAATAGTGCATATACTACTTGATATCTCAGCATTTGGCGGCAAACACTTGTGGGAGTTTTGATGAAATTCAAATGTCTCCTGTAATTATAGATCCGATTTGTGCACTCTGCCTTGACATCTGTAAGCTCTCTGTGGCAGTCTCTCAGGGAATCTTGTATTTAAATATGGGCTACAAATAGCTGTACTGTAAAATCCATCTGTGAAGATCCATCATTTCATCAGCATTTGGATATTTGCAGCTATTAAATTATATCTAATTTAAAAAAGCAGTGATATATAATTCTAAGAAAATTATAGTACTGTTTTTATTTATTAAAAAATATTATTTATTTATTTATTAAAAAACAAAATTAAAAAAGATGCGTTTAAACTGAAGAAAACAAACATCCCAAACACCCCTAGTCACTTATACACACATTCATAAGAAATAAGTTGCAGGATGCCCAAGTGTGACTATTAAAATATTTGTTAAATGTTTAGTATTCCACAACATGTATGGCATGTCTAATTCTTCTTTACTTCTACTGTACTTTCAGTATATGCAGCTGTTATATGTCAAGAATGAAAAAGACAAGAGGTATTTAAAGGCTTGTGAACTGTGAACATCACTTAATCTAATAAAGAGCAGGACAGGCCTTATTACACCCACATGCACACCGCTTCAACATGTGAAGAAATTAAACTCGACAGATTGACTTTGTTGATTATGATTGATAAGCTATGATTAGACAATTGCCGTGCTGGGGAAGGGTTCACGGTTTATTGTAAACACACCTACAGTACAGTTAGTAACATTCCATTCAAAGTTAGTTCTTTGTTCTTTTCCCACTTGAACACTTGATTCTGAGGGGGCCACAAGATCTGTAATGACAGGTTTTCAGTGAGGTGACGCATGAATTATTCATCTTGATTACACTTGCTCTTGATCATCTTTTACCAATGCAGGGAAATCTTACAGGCTTATTAACAGCACGTTTACAGTTTACTTTACAGCCCAACTCCCACACGGTCTGTTCAACACTGTGGCCATTTCTGCTCGTTATTTTCATAGTGGCACTTTCTCTCTGTCACCCTCTCTATCTCTCTCCCTATCTTACTTGCTCACTCAACCATGTGATGAGAGGATGAGTTGTGGTGCACTGTAAATTCAGCTCTGTCAAGCCAGTCACTTCTGGCCGTGGCTTGAAGGGAAACGTCTGCTGGTGGGAGCGAGCTCGGAGAGTAGTTCACAGTGGCCGATAAGAGAGCAAGTGTTTGAGAGGAGAGGACGAGAGACATTAGGAATGTGAATATTCTTTGTCACGCTGCGCCCTAACAGAAACTAAATTAAGTACCAAGGACCAAGTATGAGGGCTGAGCGGTGGAGTGTACTGGCTCAAGGAGAAAGCAGGTTTTTTTTTGAGACCCTGACAAGAAGTCACTTGTGACCATCCAGAAATTTCCTTGTTTAACACAACAGCATTGCTTATTGAACGGGAGTAGAGGTTATAGTATCTTTCCACCCACACCTCGGACAGATGTACTTCACTTTAAATGGCCAATTTGATCATGTTAACAATGAGGCCTTGTCCACCCTCAGGATGAATCCGCGAGGGCATTGGCAACAGTAAGCTCCAATTTTATTGGCCAGAGGTTATTACAGGGCATTACTACAGGGCCATATAGACCTTGTTAGTGGGCACTTAACCATCTGTACACAAAATCTCTCCACTAGAACACACTGGAATATTTTTCGCACAGCCGTGCCTCATCTCCATACTGACCTCTACAAACTAAAGTGTCCTTTCAAGCCCATTCAAGCATACAGGCAGCATTCATAAAACACTTCCCCTCTTTAAACCATGACCCCATGAGAGGTGCGCTGTCACAAAATACTTAGAGCTATGGATGAAACCTGACTATGAAATATCAAAAGCTCCCATCTGTCCACTTCTCCCTGTCTACACCTTTCCTTTTTGTTACTTGACACCACCCTGTTTTTATGTCAAGGAAAGGGCATGTCTGGCAAGGCAAATGATGTGGTCTGACTGAAGACATTAGAAAATGAACAGGTCACCCTGGAGTCCCACTGGCAGATGGGTATTAAGCCATATCATTGAAATGTGAGCAGAATGCAACATCTCCACTGTGTATTTATGTGACAACATTGGACTGCAACACGACCAGGGATGGAGGAAAATATGTTATCCAAATGCAAACTGGAGATGTGTAAAAACTGAAAATACAAAGTACAGCATGCACCATACTAATGTTCCCAGTGAGACAATGCGGTGTGTCTTTCTAAAACATGGAGTAATGTGGATACTATTAGAATTCTGCAAATTAATTTGTCTACATTTAGCGTGGCCTCCCTTTTACATGTACTTTAGCGGTGAACATGAATGGACTGGGAATATAGATTTCCCTCAACTGCATTCTATTATATGTGCCCCTGGAAACGATTAAGTCCAGGGAAAAGTGACTTGACAACAATGTAGATGTATGATGAGGTCAACCTTGTTCAACTGTTTGCTGTGTCTTATTATGCAAACTAAAATGCATTATTTTTTAATGTCCATAAACTGTACACGAGCAAGTGTTGCACAAAAATACAGTCAGAAAATGGCTCTTAGTTCTTAAGAATACCAGTATGAGCTAATTTCCACTTAAAAGACATCAGCAATAAGTCACAATAAGTCACCTTCCACATGTTGTTTCCCTATTGTACTGTACAGAATGTGGACATACAGTACAAGCACTGGTGCACACCTTACCTGATTCTTCAAATCCAGCTTGGGGCACGGGCGACCCCCGTTGAAAGCTTTTTCCCTGAGCCACTTGGATCTGATCTTCAACCCGCTGCCACAGGATGCACTGCAGGCTGACCAGGCTGACCAGTCACTGAGCTTACAGTCTAGAGGGCAAGGGATGTGGCAAACCTCCACCATATAGCCTGAAATTTAACATTGGCAGACAAGAGGGGGGATGCCTGATTTAGACTTGGTCAGCGGATGCAGTGAGGATCACATTAATGATGTCAGACAGACATGCCACTGGCTTGCGCTCCGCCAGGCCTTGGACTTGCTCACCGTGACACCGAGAGCTAATTATCTGCCTAATGAGTGTCTCATTCCTACACAATGCCAACACAGCGAAGTGAAACAGCTTAAGGGTTTTCACACTGTATAATGCCTTTTGTTTGTTGGCTGTCTCTGAATAACTGTATTTGCATTATTCACCCAAGTGTTTTATACACTGAAATATGCTGAAAAAAATGACAAAGATGACTAAACATTTTAAGTAACCACCATCTTCAAGCATTACAATGTAATGGCATTCTTATGTATTGATTACGTAATAAGGGTGTCACCAGTATCACAACACTAATGTTTTGCCTATATACTGGCAAGTACTGAATATTTTGCTTTTAGGCTTGGAAGTGATTAAAATGGGGACTGTACTTGCCACCGATTGGTTGCAAGAAAAAATAAAAAATAACCTCACCCTAACAAGAACACAATGTCAGGCTGAAAGAATGAAGTGAAATAAAATGCTGATTCAGTCTAATTATCAGGCTACAATTTTGTAGGCTTGTAAAGGGTCAATATGTTAAACTAGTGAAATGTCCTAGTACCTGCAATATATATTCCTGTGAGTCCTACCTGAGTCTGTACAATGTGTGGGATTGACCAGATGTCCCTGCTGGTCTATACAGGCCACAGCTCTGTAACGCAGACCTTGGCCACACTCCTTCACCTCCCGGTGGCTCATCCAGCCCTGCAGGGACCCCGGAGGTGAAGGATCAGGGAGGAGGCATGCAGACCAGTTCCCATAGGGCTGGGACAGAAACTCGTCACAGGGACAAGTCTCTGTCTCCTCTAGGGGGTGTAACTTCTCATCCAGGCAATGCTCCTTCTTTTTACTGCGACCTGAAAAAAGATGGACAAAACAATGGAGAGTTACTGTGCACTGGGTGGATGATGCATGCTGTATGAATAGGGTGTAAAGCTAACTTTTTCCCATGTTGGAATAGAGTATGAGCTACTGAATGCATACATAGATGTATTGTTTTTTTCACGTACATAATGGCGTACTGTACGTCAGGTTTGAGCATCACTTGAGTTTGTCTGCCTTCATTCTCAAATCAAAGCACATTCTCTCCGTCTATATGGTATGTCAACAAAAGCCGTCAGTGGAACAGAAAGCATTAAAGCAGATCATCTTATTTAACCAATCTTTCTCTTGAAATTGTATTTAAACATCAGTTCATAGAGAGCAAAACAACAACTGTTCAGCAAACTGGAATGACAAAGAATGAACTCTAATCAAAATATGAATAAAACTAAAAAGCACAATGACTTCTTTTGTTCATTTATTTATAATGCATTCATAATCTTACAATGTCAGCACGTCAGCAAAGTAAACTATAAACTGAGTGCAAATTGCTCATTTGTATCATTGTGATTGTCAAATAAAGTAAAGCATTTTTGGCCTTTAATTGATAGGACAGATGTAGACAGGAAAAGGGGAGAGAGAGGGGCAAGACATGCAGCAAAGTGCCGCAGAATTAACCCTGGGCCCCTGCGGTAAGGACTGAGTCTTGGTACATGGGTAGCACGCTCTACCAGGTGAGCTACCAGGGCGCCCCAAGCTGACACATTATTTTCAGACAAAGCTGTCACTTCCAAGAACTACTGTATGTGAAACAAAAGTGAAAAGAGGTCTAGTGTGTTTTTCAAAAAAGTAAATAATTTAAATGGCAAATGTGACATTTAAGTAACAACAGCAACACAAACTCTTTGAAATGGAGAAAAAAAGACATTGTGTTGACATCTTATTTCTTTAAAGGCACACATGGCCCAAATATATATAAAAAAGACAACAACTTTGTGAACATACATTTAGTTTTTTATGACCAAAAAATTATTTCATATAACTTTGAGGTGGAGCCACTCCAATAATAGTATTATAGTAACATAATATATTCAAATGTCAATAAAGCAACAATGGGTCCATTCCAACACTTTGCTGTTACTCCATCCCGTCCCCCTGCTCCATGCTAGGTCACGACTAAACTTTAACCATGTTTTTCATGTGATTTTATTCCACCTTTTATTGTGATGCATTTAAATGAAGTTAAATTTGCACTGAGAAGAAAGTCATAACATAATTTTAACCTTTTTGTTCCTAAAAACAGGCAGTTGAACATCTGTAAATGTGTTTACTACTTTTTACATCTGGTTCCATCGCAGGCATAGTCAAATAGACATCTCTTTCTAAATTTCTGGTTACATAACACAAATGACTGCCAAAATATGGGGGTTATTCTCCCCTGTAGATTTAATTTATAGGAAACTATACTTAAGGGAATGGTGCACACATACTGTAATGTGTGTTTCGTCACTTCAGCTAAACTCTCTGAAGGTAAGACCAGGGTAATTGTTTTTCTACATACTATCAAAACAACACACTCTGTGTAAGTAGAATACAAACAAGATTGTGGTTTTATTCAACTGAAACACAATGTCTATATTTCTCACCGTTAGTATGTCATTTGGATGCAAATGCCACATATTTAGGCATAACACGTACAGTACAGACGTTGAGTGCTACCATGAAAACCTGAAAGAGTGAAAACTGCTGCAACTGAGCTCCCACTGAGGAAATACTGAAAGACACACAATTTCCCTCAAGAAGCTTGTGCCTTTTATCTCCTGATGCACATTTATTCCCTCTCATTCTTCATCCATGACTTCTCAACAGCACACAGTGGTTGCTTTTTATTATTAATGATTAACGGTGCACAGAGAGCTTTTGATTCAAGTGGCTGACAATAGTGGAGAAATCACAGCCCATGGAGGTTTGATATCCATACACAGTTACAAAGTATATTATTAGTCCGTAATGTTAAGTTCTGGAGTTACTTTTTGTGATTAAAGTACTTTAATTCTGTTTTTGGTGTACCTACTTTCCCTCAGTCTGCCTTGTTTTATATAACTTTGTAATTTTATATCTTTACTATGATGCGTATGGCAACTCCTAGTAACTTCACTAGAACAGAGCAAGAGTTTTTTTTTTTTGCAGTACTCACCCTTACAACCCACAACATGTCTTGTGGGTGTCATGTAATCTACTGATGCTTCTTTTAATGAAGAAAGTGGTGCCAAAATGTTTATGTGGAAATCAAACTTGATTGCAGCTACACTCAAAACAAAATGTCACTGAAATGTCATCAATGAATATTAGAAAATGGATGGAAAGATGCACCATGGACTGGCAGCAATTGTTTCAGCAGTGATTTCTTTCTTTGAAATTGAATTCACACCCACAAAACACCAGCTCAAACTCTTTTGTCTAATGAGGGTGAAAATTAATTTTTCATTTTCAAGCTAAAGGCCTCCATTAAGACCTCTATTATGACTATTAGCGCTAACCTCTTAATACAGTTCACTTCAGACTTCAAATAATTAGTCCTGTCCATTATATCTGAGGACTACAGTATTTATAGATAATCATGAGCAGAAAAGTAACATTCTGTAGCAGTTGAAAGGCATGTGTTCCTCTTACACGCTGCACACTGTCACTTTTAATATTTGGACAAGTAACAGATCCAAACTGTCAAGCTGTCATGCTGCTATAAAATCTTTCACATGATTGATTGTCTGTTTCACATCATTGACTAGTATTACTCAAGAGAGCTATGGGGTTCTGTTCTAAACAGCTATCATTATGCTGCTGTCATTGACATGTTAAGTGTTGCTTATAGTACATTGTTAAAAAAAGACAAAGAAAGAGTCACTACTGTCAACACCTCTCTCCTACAGCCCAACACTAACCAAACCAAATAATTTGATAAGAGCATTTGATAAAAGCATTGGCCCCCATGCAGGATTTGCATTGAGTTCATAGTATGTAGTAGAGACTATCCAAGCGAATGGAGAACTGGCTGGACCGAACCCAGCGGGGGTCCTTCGGCAAGACCCTTGATGCTGTCTGCCTACCTCGAGTATGAGCGAAACCACAGGAGAGTCATAGCGGCTCGGACGTTGCCCGGGTCCACAAGGTGCAAGTCAGGTGTTAGGGAATCAGGGCAACCTGATGAGAAATGGGCTACTGGAACAAGAACAAGACATTCGTGGACTAGAGGGGAGAATATGGAACTACTGGAATGCTACTACACTAGTTTCCCCAAGGAAAGGGGTTACATCAAGAGAATGTGGGCCCAATGGATACTTAAAAACCCAACATCTAAGTTAACCAAGAAACAAATAATATCCACAGTCGCAGACTAATATCACAACTACTAATATCACAACTAGAGATCGATGAGGTACAACAAAGATGACAGCCCCCCGCTGACCTTGCGTCCTGGTTCCCTTTGCCGTAGCAAAGCAAAGCTTTGTTGTAACTCTTACAATCCGAGGTTGGAAATAAAAGTGCTAACAAAATTCCTGAGCCATATGGAGAGAGAGAAAGACACACACACACAAAGCCTGGTGAATGAGTTGCACTGCAGTTTTGCTAAGCCTGCTATATTTGTGCATCCCTATTTATTTCATGGATCCTGGGTGTCCTCGGGCTCCTGTGTGCCCAGTGAGCAGCCCATCTGTTTCTTTAGTTGCAAACATTCCTCACAGAGTGTGAATTTACTGCCATCACATGGCAATTCACCAACAATCTGTTCAATCTACGCCACTGTTGGTGGTTGATTGTAGAGTGCAACTTAACTTCACTTTGACAACTACATTACTGGTGGAAGCACCATATAGACCAACAGGCACCACAAACAATCTGCATTCAAGTCTGTAGTATTCAACTTGTTTTACCATTATGCATTTGAATTAAACATAATTTTCAAAATGATCTCTATTTAATATTTGTTGATCTGATGCTCCATTAGCAGCCATAATACTTTGCAGTCTTCTTTGTCTCTGTAACACTGCAGAAGTGTGCTGAAAGGATATGAAAATGTGGAGTGAATGAAGGAGCTTTAGCTTACTGTGGAATGTCAAGGCCACAGATGAATTAGCTTGACAAAGATATCAATAGATAGACAATAGATGATTGATGTCCCCTTCATGGAAATGCCAACATTAACCTTTCCTCCACTTGGTGTCCGCCATTGGTCTCACTAAACTGATAAAAACATGATGGATGTTCTACAAAAACTGTTGATGCATTATCATGCTGTATTTGCAATTCTTAGTTTTAATAGTTGGTCATACTGATTCATGAGTATTTGTTTACTGACTTAAATCTCAGAGTGAAACACATAAGCACAAAAGAGCATTTATGACTGTGTCAGGCTACTAACCAACATGACCCGGTACTTTTCAGTACAGTAGGGTTTACCATGGAGAGTGACACACAGAGGGAATTTAGGACTTGAAACCATCTTCACAGCTGACAATAACAAAAGGCCAGCTTAAGGCAGGCATGATGTATGCTGATCAAGTGGCAACCTTGAGCCAATGCAGAAGTGCTAAAACTGCAGTGCCTGAATGGGTCACTTGAGGCTGGCTCCAAAAGGGAGTCAGTCGTCTTAGAACCCCCATGTTAAAATGCCCAACTTTACAGCAGAATTAAACATGTTTACAGCAAGCACAGGCTGTAGCCTTCATTCGGCTGACCTCAGCTCCATCCATCCTGTCAGGCAATGCCAGGATGAAAACTGCCAAGAACACTGCATAAATGAACATATTATTAGACTTTACATTGCTACATATATTTTCTAATTCCACAAATTTGGCTTACAATACAAGCCAACAGTCCCAGAACAGTCATTTCATAAAAAACAAGTCTCTCTATTCTGTTGTAGCCCAGCTCTCCTGTAACATAATGTCTGATGCCTGTAAAATCCATATACTGTGAGATAGGTGCATAATAAATCTCAGACAAATCTTATCCCAGCCTAGTGCTTTACCTTCAGTTGTTAGAACTGAACTTATTTTCCCCACTTTTCTTGGACCTTTAAGTAGATTTCAACCAATTAATTACTCAATCAATCTTTATTCATATGACATGTTTAATAAAAGTTTATGAAATTACAATTAATCAATTAGATGAAATAAAACAATTTAATACCAGTATATTATAAGACAATTTAAGAGTAGAAACAAAACACAAAGTAGAGAATACACAAGAGCAAAGACAAAACTGAGCTATAAAATAAAATAAATTTAGTTCTCTTATAGCAAATTGACCCCATTAGAACTACAGTATTTCTTTGAAAGGCCAGGCTAAAATGATACACAGGAGGTACTTAAAGGCTTATTCTGACAAAGAGGAGAGTCAGAGGAATTTAGAATGCTTCAGTAACAAAGCTGGATAGTGTAGCTAAGACCATTTATCTGCAGTTAAGCTCTTACAGATACACACACAAACTCTGCTCCCTGATGTGTGGCAGAAATAATTCACAGAACTTAACGTTTGAATGCCCAAACAAAATTCAACATGCTGATTGAGAAGAAGAAATTAGCTACAACTCAATACTTGGCAATAAAGCGACAGGAAAAACCCATTTATGCGTGTATCATTTTCTGAAAATTTTACCACCCAAATCAAGTCGTCCTTTATTCTGAAAAAAGAATCAGATTCAGATTACAGCAGCATCTGCATAAATGTAATTATTATAATAAATTTAAACATCAATAAATCATTATCCTATTACTGTGAAGACATCAGTGTAATTAATATAAACAAACTAGAAGGCTATAATCCTTTATGCTGTTTTTTTCCAGAGTAAACAGAGCTAAAGTTTTGTTTACTAAGAATGAGGTTTTAATTTTGTGTTTTGCTGATATATGGTAGAGAGAGGCTTTCACTTTCCTCTACCATGATGTCATTTAGCCTATTCATTGTAAGTATATATGAGAATCAGTTAAAGATGATATATGATTTTTCATAATGTTACATGTAGCACTTACATGTAGCCAGCCAAAAAAGAAAGAAGAAAAGTTATAATGTGAGTCTACTACGTAGTCTCCAAACACATATTGGGCAAGAGGCAGTAGAGCTGCACAAATGGTGTGTATTCTTAACCCTGTCTCCTATAAATTACATCCCCACACAATGAAACTGCATTGTTCAGTCATGTATGGAAGGAAACTTTTTCCAGCAACCAGACCATATTGTGAAAGGGTCGCTGTTTTAAACAAGTGGTTAACACTGTGAATTGAAACAAAACCACTTTGTTAGGTTTAGAAAAAGATGTGGTTTGGGTTCAAATAAGTATGTTTGTTACATCCTTTTATAAAAAAGGCTTACACATAAGTTAAGTTAAGGTATGTTACAACATTACACAAGTCAACTTTGACAAAACAATAATTATACATACAAAACCGAGGAATATCTGTCATGATGTGCTTTGTGCAAACTAGATAATTAAATTCCTTTTATTTTCTGTTCTCTATCTAACTTTTCTATGTAAAATCAACTGTTAATTGACCGACAGCCTATCTATTTCTGTTTGTTGTATCTGACAAAGGGGCTGGAAAAATTAGATTTTGTCTTCATCCAGCTACTTTCCAATCATGGATAATGTTGGATAATTTGTGGTTTCAGTTATAACAATTGTCTGTATCCAGAGCGAAATAAAAACATTGTGAAAGTGAAAGTAAAAGTATTGTGTACTTAGTCTAGCACGAACAGCTTGTCAATTTCCAACAATATTCCCATGTATTAGTAATTGGTAATTAGGTTTTGTGTTTATACCATTCACAGTATTTGCCAACGATTTCTGTATGAATGTAGTTGTAGCATAGAAAATCCAAGCGACATGCACTGCAACTGTACAGCACTTTGTTAAACAGCCTTTTGGACCATCAAAATTACTTTTGGTTTAGACACGCAGAATATACTGCAATATGGCTCAAGGAGGCTTTTCAACATTGCTGTATTAGCTAAGCAGATGTCTTGGTAAGCTGCCAACTTCCTTAACCACATACTAGAGTGTAAACCTTAAAGTGGATTTGCTTTCCATCAATTTACCTGAAAGAGACATTTCTGAAAATGTTAAAGTTGGCATAAAAGAGTTATACTGTCCATTACGACCCACTGAACATGAACACACAGTCTTCCCAAATAAACCCACCACAGAGCTCGAGCTGATTTCAAGTGTTGGATTCTAGGAGCATTATAGAAGGAGATAGGGTATGTTTACTACAACCCCTCTGGCATTGGATCAAATATTCATGAAGACAAATAGTATCCAGCCTGGTGTGCAACCACAGCATGTAATTCATATTCTGCCATCTGCACTGAAATTAGGGATTACAAGCTGTGAGAGACCTAATTTAGACCTAACATAACACAAAAGGGACAGTAGAAAGTTACAGTAACAGGAATGAGAAAGGAGGTTGGACTGGATTGCGGTATGTATGTCAAAGCCACTAATGTGAGAATGCTTGACCTAAAAATTCCATCATTCCACTGGCAGTGGTGTAACAAATATTTTGTTGCTGTACTTAAGTAAATTTTTCACGTATCTGTACTTTACTTAAGTAGAATCAATAGTGCATGCTTTTGACTTTTACATCGTTACATTTTGCAGCAATTATCTACTCCACTACATTTCTTAAACATTCCGTTACATTTTCTGATCGGTTTTTCCTCCTGCCAAAATGTCTTCATGACTGGCACACGTTTGTCTCACCAGTGAAGTTTAGTTGCCATAGATATACTGTATATGGGGCACCGCCGATCCTTCATCGGCTTACAAGCCGGCTCCGGTGCTCCAGAGCCCGGGCGCAGCGCCGCTGACCCTCGGTTATACAGCCTCCGGTAAAAGTGAAAATGAAAATTTCTCTCCACAGCGTCGTTTACTTCTCCGCCAGGCTGCGTAAAACGCGTTCATATCTTATTTATTTGGCTGGACCTCTTCACATCCACCTCCCCATTCCCCTTGCTTCACACACTTTATTTGCTTACGCTCCCATGGTTAAAAGAAATAAAATCGTCTTAAAATACATCCATGAATAAAACAAACTGCATTCCGATTCTAACAACATAAATTATTTCCGTCTTGGTTAGGATAGGAACTTTTTTTAAAAGCCAGGCCTTGTTTGTGGTAGTGGACAGTATGGATACTGTCAAAGCTCCGCATCAAAATAAGTGAACCACCCCTTTGTAAATCACAGGTCGCTAGACACAGTTCCCTCACAGACCAAGGTTCAAACTAACTAACTAACCAACTTTTTTTTCTTTCAAAATGGTAATATGCAAATAAGATTAAGAGAATAAATCGTTATGCAAGTACTTTTACTTTTAATACTTAAAGTACATTTAAAATCAGGTACTTTTTAATTTTACTTAAGTAGGGTTGTCATTGTGGTACTTCTACTTTTACTAAAGTAAATATGTCTTTGGTTATTTGTACTTTTACTTAAGTACTGAGATTCAGTACTTCCTCCACCACTGTCCACTGGTGAAGATGAAACTTCACAATCTGTGAAGAAAAGTCTTTACCTGTAAGCGAGCGCTTTCGACTGCGGGAGCTGCCACATCCAGCGCATTCAGAGAACTTGGACCAAGAAGTTAGAGTGCAGTCATCCTTACAAGCCACCCGGCACTCTCTGATCTGAGGGGGCAAGGGGCCAGCCCATCGCAGGCACTCAGTCATATTGGCCGACTCACCCATCTCCCCAACACAACTGACTCCTGCAAACACAGGGGGAGGCAAATATGTCATTCCAATTATACAGACAATGCACACGTGACAAGATCTCATCCCAACAAGTTGACTTTCAGTTGTTGGTATTGTTTTAAATCTCCCTATATGGTGTTTTATGGTTATCTGTGCCACAGTTTGATTGAGCAGTAACAGGAAGGGACAGGTATATTAATTTATTTTATGTTTGGTTGAATGGTCTCACAAAGAAAAGGTAGCCACAGAATTGTCATTGTGCAAGTCATAGCTGTAAAGAATATCCCTGTGCGGCTTTCATGTTAAAATCTAGCAAAATGCTAATTCAACCTTCAAGCACAACAATTTATCAGACTTTTTTAGACATCTATGATTTATTGAATAAAAACAAGGCATTCATAATAGCAGATTAACATAAAAGCTAAATACTTTTGACAGAATGATGTATACACTATCTAATCAGACGTATTTGATCAAAGAGGGATACAGACATCACGAAGAACAATAACTTAGAACACACAGCAAGGCCAGATGGGTTATTTCTGTTATTAAACACCTGATGTAGAACTCAATTAACTGAACGCAGACTTTTAGTCCAATTAGGTTGCTTTAGATAACTTACCTGATTAAATACCCCTGAACGCGTTTTTTTACATCAAAATGAAAACCTAAGTAAGGCCACTCTTTGTCAGAAAAGACAAAGCCTGTGGTTAATTAAGACAAAAGTATACACTTCAATACAAATTGAGAACAGAAGGCAGGATCAATATGAGAGGTACATCAGAAACACTACATAATAAAGCAAAAGCTTGCCTTGAAAACGTAAAAATTGTCCTTTTCTTTTTTTAAACAAAAAAACCAACTAAAAACCCTTTACTGTGAGCCTCCTATCTTACAAAAACAAGTAAGCATGTAACCCCCACAAGAATGATCTAATCTGTAGCAAGATGCTTCATCGCTTTACATTTAGTTGAAATTAACCTGGTTAAATTTCCTTTCAGAGATGGAAATTTAGATTGTTTTAGACCAAGCAGCACAGTTTATCTCCGCCAGATGTAAAAGCCTGGAGGGGATCATGTGTTTGGTCCTCTGTGTGCGTGCAGGTCTGATTGCTTGTGACTGTCTGTCCGCAGCTAATCTTACATATTACTGGACCCATCAGCCCAATAATTTTTGTGCACTTATATGACTGTAACCTCAAGGACGTCTCGTGGTTGAGGTAATTCACAATTTAAAAAAAAACTATTTTATTGATTGCTCTGTTTTTTACCAACTGTACCAAAAATACAAATAATATGAGTTAATAACATTAATTAAATAAGAAGAAAAACAAAGAACAAATGAGTAGGTGTGTGGATGCTCCTGCAGAGTCTGCTGGCTGATGAGAGAGAGGGAGGTGGAGGAAGGGATGTGTATAGCTTTGTTAGGTGCCACTGATTAGACAGAAGCAGTTGATTGGACTGAAGCTTCATTAAACAAGAAATTAGAGCAAAAGTACACACTACACAGTACATTACAATGTTCAAATACATGGCTTCTCAAGGACACTTTGGGATTTAGGAAAGCAATGTCACCAGTGAAGGATATCCCCCAACCCCCCCAAACACCTTAACGTCTTTGAAGATTCACTGATATACAAACATGCCTTTAATCCATTTTATTGATTTCTATTTGACTTTTAAATTTTGCCCTCTGACAAAAACTGTTGGCTTTCTACATGTCTGCTGAGAATGTGTGGGATGGTCATTTACATACAAGGCCTCTACAAAGGCATCACAAGGGAGATGGATGATAGCTATTTTTAAAGTGTGTTTATGCAACATTCATAATGATAACATTTTTTTTAAGTGTTTAGGTTAAAGAGTGATGTTATTATGATGACCCTTCAAAAGGTTATTTTCCCCTTAACAAACCTGTTTGATAAACAACTAACCATTAACATCTGCTAAAGTATTAACCCAATTTGCACAACTGTGGGAATAATTATATGTCCTTGTTGGCATTTAATTCTGTCCATTATCTGGAATAGTGTTCTCTCTTACTGAACCTACTACCCCAGTCACAACCCCATTCTGTCATCCCCAGTATCTTTTATTAGAAATGCCCAGCATTGCAGGTACAGTATACTGACATTCTGATTTTGAACTGGGAGACATCCATTTTTTACATATTTATTTCAGCTTCTGGTTGCCCAGGCTCATTTGTGTGGCCTTTTACATCATCTCCTCTCACAAAACAGTTTTTGTCACAGTATCTCTGCCACTGACAGGGATCATCTTTAATTATACACTTCCTTAGAAAGGTGAACACTTTGGAGGAGCAGTTAAAAGGACACGCTTTCAAAAGGCTCGTTACTCACCAGATTTTTAAGAATCTTTTCTGTGGCAATGTTGTAGACTTTTAAGGACATGCTTTCAAAAAATCATCAAGTCCCATTTCAATTGATAGCTTTTATTAATCCGACTCAGAACATGTTGCATTGTCTATCCTTACTTCTAATGCAAGTTTTTTTTTATCCACTTTAAAACCCCTCCCATCAAATGGAATCTGAATGGTTATTCAGTCATACTGTTTTTATAATGTTCTTCTATGTGATACCTTGTGAAGAGTAGTGTGGATTGGATTCATCATTAAGTTACATTTTTCTTGCAGCAAAAGATCTTCAACATGACTCATTTCATATTGAATAATTTCAGTTCCAGTTCTACTCAGGGAGGGATATAACACATCCAGCTGGTTATGAGCCACAAGTTGACTGAATTTAGACAGTGTCTTTAGTGTGAAATCCATTGGCTCATTGCTCACTCCAAGTTATTAGCTACAACTTTCACAGGCTTTTCAGAGTTGTGTTTTCTATTTTATTATTTTGGCAAGGTTAGGATTCATCTTCTCAAATCTTGTCTTATTTAGTAACTTCTCTTACCCATGAACTCCGGCTTGTCGGGACAGCATACAGCATGCACCACAAGCCTCAACTCACTCGGTCAGACATTTGCATTCATCAACATGCAGTTTTGCATCCGACATGGGGCCATACACACACTGAGATGGAAGGAAGCATTTACTCAAGCCAAGGGCATGTTGGCTTTATAACCACAAACACATGCTTGTCTGAAACCTGGCCCAGATTCTAACCTTACAGTACATGCCTGAACCAGTGTGTCCAACCAACTGACTGGTCCTGACTTGGCTGAAAATCCCTGGTTGCTATTTGAACTGTTCTGTGACTGCTATTTAAATGCTTCATCATCACTAGCCATCTACCAGTCAGTTTCCCAGGGCTGCACAGTATTTCTACTAAAGCTTCCAATTTCCAACCAACCCTTCTGTACAGAAATTCTCCTAGGAAAGCTATCCCTGGCAACCAGAATTATGCTTACCCCAAGGAAAATAAAATAATTTTCTATAGAGGCTGTGTTCATGGTGGAGACTGTGTTTTCCCCGAAAAAAAAGACTTTTTTGACCCATATTTACGTTTTATTATTAGGTGGTATTAGTAATTATGACAGGATCAAAGCAGGAAGTATACAAACTTTGGGATTGGGGTGGATGGGTCAAACAAACAGGACTTTTCACCCAGAAGATCTGGGTTCATGTCCTGTTTGAAAATAAAGGCAAACAGAGTTTTTTCAACTTTACGGAACAAATGGAACAATGTCACGTTCTGCATCACATGTAACCGGACGTGAAGTAACGTAACAAATGTACAAATTTTAACTCAAACTGCAATATTTTTTTTTGCCTAAACCTAACAAAACTGCAACCATTTCACAACGCTAACGACATGTTACATCGTAATGTTTAGATATAAGGACGGAAAACGCTCCTGTGGGTCGTATTTCCTGCCACCTGGGGGTGCAACTTGGTGGTTCAGTTAACTGAGAATAGGTGACTGTGAGCCGGGTAAGGAGCACCGCAAGCTGTCAGTCATTTCGGTGGATATTGTGGTTAAGTTTAAGCAAGAAAAGGGAGCGTTATACGGCGACAAAAGTTAAGATTAGGCATCGCAACGACTAGTTAAGTTTAGCAAAAAGTTTGTGGTTTGTATTAAGGAACACACATTTCCTGGGTGAAAGTCTTTTGTTTTTTCCGGGAAGCGAACTTCGCTCCCTGGCTTGAAAGTCCTGTGTGTTGACGCCCACCCATCACCCCGACCACCTCCCAAGGTGGCCTGCCCAATGTGGTGCGCCCAGCAAAACAAAACGTGGAAATTATACGAATTACAGTGCTTATCTTTCCGTAGTTTTTTCAAACATATGGTTCATGAGAACGCTGGTATGGTTTGATGCATTTACATCCACCACCCCATGTAGACGCAAACCCCAAATTTAAAAGCAAATGTGGGAAATGCTGTTCACAGAAGACGCAGCATGAATACAAACAAAGCCAATGAAAATGTAAATGGGTAACATATGCAGATGCACACTGAGCGGTGAGGTGTGCTGAAAATGTTACAACTATAGAGGAAGAGTTCGGAGTTATCCTGAGATGTATAACTCTATGAATGTACAAAGGCAGGAGCAGAAAGAGAGGGTCTCGAGGAAATCTCGGGGAAACTGAGTATCTAGTAACTTCTGAAAACAGCTGTGACACACAGAGTCACAGCAAATGTATTAGCAGTCAGACAGCAAACACTTCCATTTGTTGCCAGAAGACAGATAATTCCAACAGTGCTATAGGACTACGTTGTTATCATGTTTTACCATGCAACACTAGGATAGGATAAGGATCATGAGGATCAAAGAATTACATTTTGATATGTTACAATTTACAATCAAATCATTTTTAGATGTTTAATTCATATAATAAGTAATATTAATGTCACGGCTGACATTGGGTCGAGAGGTGGGGTAAATTATTATGTAGTAGTGTCTGTGGTGATTTTCCCGCACCAAATTTGTGAAACTATTTAAGTCAGTCAGCTGCGGTTCGTTTCCCCCGTCTGCCCCATGGTCTGTCCAGGTGAAGCTTGTCACTGCCTATTATGTTGTGTTCCATTGTACCCAGAAATTGAGAACTTCCGATGGGAAAGATGCAAAGAAACGGTATGTTAATCGGGTGCCTACATTTCATTACTGCTGACTCACAAAGCGGTGTGTGCTGGCTGCTCTTCCTCTGCCTCCACTTCATCAGCTAAGGTTATATCACATTCTGCCTCAGTGGCTAGTAGGGTGTTTGTGTCACATTGGTTAGATTGAATGCTAACGCTACGTGGCTAAAGTGGCTAAAACGGGCAACTGTGCTAATGCAGTCGAGACGGCTTCACTGTAGAAACCATCGCGCCATTGTTGACCACGTTAGCACAATTGGCCACGTTAGCTAGCCGTTGCCTCCCCGCTTCTATCATCTCCACGGCTGCGCGAATCCCCACACAGTCCGTATCTTCATCGATGTATGAGCTCATAGCTCATTAGCTCATTTTAGACTAAACTGTTATTAGTGTGGACTGGAGCATGTGAAGGCATCGCGCAGGTTAGAGCTGCCAATCTACCGACGTCACACAGTCGACAACTGCCTGCAATTACATCTTAGCGCCAAAGATGCCGCTACAAACAACCTAACTCAAATCTTACGGCCAACAACTTTAATTAATTAATTAATTATAATTGATGTATTAATATTTTATAAAAAAATAATGGTTTGTTAATGAAAATACAGGTTTGTCGTATATGGCTTTAAAATATTTAAAATAACATGTTTAAGTTTATAAACTTAGACAGTCAGAAAACTGCAGAGGAGAAGGTGACCTATATATTGCACTGGAACAGAATGAACGTGTGACATGATAATGCTGCACAACCGACTTGTTCATGTTCAGAGATATTTGAAGTAGATACCATCTCGCACACCCTTCCCACAGGATGTGAATACTGTACATTAACTGCAGTGAATATGGAGTGCTTGAAAAATAACAGTGTTGAATATTATGCGCAATACTGAAATTTATGTGAAGGAAATCTGAATTCCAAACGGTAAAACAAAAAAGCAAGAGGTGTTCCAAAAGGGAAAACAGAAAATGAAAAAAAAGCATAATATGTAACTGGACTTAAATGTCTGTTGGAAACATCATTACATGGAAATTGCACATGTAATTGAACACAATAAAAGGAAATAAAGCCACATACTTTATATCATCATCAGTATTAATATTATCTAAACCAGATTGTATTATACTTTCTGAGTTTGGGTGGATTATAGTATATAAAGAGCTCTCTCAGGGCAATGCGACATCTTTAAAAGGTCCCTGAATAACAATTGAGAATTCCTGCTATAACTTGCTGTCATTCAATCTTTGATATGCCCTCATCCAATGGCCCCATGCCCCTAATATGGCCATATTATATAACTATTGCGTCTAATTATGCCCCGATGTGACATTTATATGGCCTTTTCCAATGAATTGGTTCAGCCACCCACTGAGGAAAAGTAAATCCTGGATAAATTCTTTATTTGCGTCATATTTACATTTAAATTCACTATTTCTACTGCAAATTCCAAACTCATACTAAAGTTTCAAATGTCACAGGTATTTAACTTAGTCATTTTCTAATCATATTCAAATAGGAAGCTCTAAAGGTCAATGAGGCTTGCTTGCTCTTAACCTGGGAACAGTGCAGACTCTTTTTCCATCCTCACCAAAAAGTCATAGAAATTCACTTGAGAAATGTCATAATTATACTGCAACATGAACAACGGTGAGGGCAAAATGCTGGAAAGTTCTCAAGACGGCACAGTATGCCACTGAAAACTTCACTTGAATCACATCAGAAAATTAGATAGAACAGCCAGTTTGCGATTTATTGAGACATTTGCTCTTCTCTAAACGAGTCTAGAATGAATCCAATTAACGCTCTGGCTGTTTAACGATTTGGGCCAGTGGCAGTTGTCTCCACTCGGAGAAACACAGTTCTTCATGAAGGACAGTAAACAGGAATCTGTACCGTGCAAAAAGCACACAACACATTCACACACTTACAGAGCACAATCAATGGGGTGGTAATCACAGGGATACAGTACTTATGATATGCTGAAAACTGTAATGATTATATCAATATACAGGCAATTCTGCAGACAAACATCAACAACACATCACAATATAACTAAAGAAAATAAAAAGTATTTTCATTAAGTAGGACTCATGTCTTGCACAGCAGTGTGGAGTGGCATCAGTTTCACTCACAGTTTTACAGACAAGAAGAAACTGTTCCTGAGTTCAAATGTCTCTCAATTAATTGTCACAAATTGCGATAGCTGTACCAGTATATCAATATCATATCATATATTTATACATATTGCAAATCTATTGTATGTATTTTTGTTGTAAACAAAGCATTGACTGATGCCACACCACAGCATTTATAGCCAAGTTTCGTGACTGTGGACTGTTGTCCCAGCAATCCACATTCACCTAGAAAATTTACAAAAATATCTGAAGAATAAATGCACCAAAACATAAGCGTCAATTCACAAATGCACCTCCAGTGCACTATACTCTATGTGCCGACATTTAGCTAGGAAAACACATGGCACTAAAGATTTTACAGTGGATGATTTTATAAAATGTGTCTCAATATTTGTCTCCTTTTGGGGGAACCAAGGTTTACTTAAGTCACTTAAGTCACACAAGTCTCAAGTGGCAACGTTTATTTCTGTTAATTAGGAATCCTTTCTGTTTATGGCTTTGTTCTTTGATTTTGTTACATTAGTAATGGATTGTGTCCTCTGAGAGTTTATTTTCATTGTTAATTTGTGGACTATACGTTGCAGAACTCTCTCAAAGTCAGACTTTATGACACCAGAATCTCAAGCCACAAAGTACTTATTCATCAATTCATCAAAGCTCACTGTTGTATGAGCCAAACAAGTTTGTAAACTTAATTGTATGAGTCCATCCACACATGTCTGCATGTATTGTGTGTGTGTGTGTGTGTGTTGTATGTAACAAGGCTCATTGTTTCTTCAACCTGCTGCTAAGATGTGCTTGCGGCCATCTGACTTACTGCATTCATTAATAAGAAACCAATGCTGTGATGAGATCATCAAGACAACAGACGGAAAGGTTCATCTTGTTACACTCTCTGGACAAATTGCCTCCGTCTTTTATGTTTCCATCACTTGCTTGTTAAATGAGCAGTTCTGAAAGGGCTATTAGATCTCATTAAATAAAGATAGTTAATAAATGAAGGAGCAAAGCTTAAAGTGGTGATATCGCAGCATAGGTCTGCAAAAAAACAACACACTTGCCTCTCGTTTCTAAACCATTTCCACAGGCCTCTCCTGGTCCAGATAATCCACGTCGAACAGAATCTGGAACCAAGCTACAGCTGTGCCACTTGTGTGTCCTCCAACTACATGGAAACACAAAGACAGACTTTAGGATGCCAATGTGTTATTGGAACAGTCCAGTGTTATTCTGCGTTTGGTAGTTAATTGGTGATCTGGACCAAATGCAGCCAACATGCAACCTCTATATAGGCAGGGGAAACTACAATTTGTCATCACTGCTGCAATCAAAGGAAACATTGATGTAATTCAACCTGTGCAATTTGTGTAAGCAAAATGTCTAATTCAATTGGTATTTGATTGCAGTGCTGGAAACACGAAGTGATGTGAAGCACATGCAGACACTCAAGTATTTCACTAATAATGCACTCATTCTTCTCACCCTGTGCTAATATACTGCAGACACCCTTATCCTTGGATAGAAAAGGAAAATGGTTGGTTATAAATTGTGTTTTTACCTATACACTGGACACACAGGAAGTGATTCACAGTCTCTCTCTTCATACAGTGTGTCAGGGCACTCTTGACCTCCATTAGCAGACCTCTGAATGATGGTTCTGTATCGAGACTGCGTGGCAGCAGTCGCATTTTCTGTTGAACATGAAATACAATCTTCACAAAAAGGCTGTGTTCAGTGGCAGATTAGTTGCACAGTTGTATTCAAGTGAATGTTTTACAGGAGCAAGACAAAGTAAAACAATTCCCAGACAAATGGCTGACACATAATCTCTGGGACACCAAAGAAATGGCGACACAATATCACCGGTGTAATCTAATATCTCGAAGTTGATCTGCTCCTGATTAGCTTGCCCTTGTGGCTGTGATGTCCTCCATTTCACTGCAGTCTGTTTTCGGACACACCACACTGTAATGGCTTCATTTGGCTCACGCTCCAAGGCTCATTACACAACACTAATTACTAAACATTGAAAATAGTGCAATTAAGAAAGTGATTACATCATCAGCGGACCCAATGGACTAAAGCATATTTACAGAGACAAGATGCTTGCCCGATTCTTTTAAAAACAATTACACACTTTTTGGATTTCCAAGATACTTACAGTACACATATTGAAACCCAATAACATTCCATTTTCCTCTCGATGTGTCAGCTTAATGTAATGAACAGTTAATACTGTCATTTACGCTTAAGTGTAATCATTGAATACACTGGAGATATCAAGGGAGAGCATATTTGTATGGCAACATTTCAAATAGTTAAACCTCTTTGGTGGCATTGTAATAACATTAACATATGTGCCTCATACCTTATGAGGCGTTGCTCATTCTATGTCTTGATACTGTAACTATATGCAACAATTCAAATGTAACTATTGTTTTCATTTTGAATTAAGCGGCTAATTATCTTCTCAATCCATCTTTTCATCTTTAACATATTAGAAAAGAGTTTTCCCAAAATGCAAGTTGACGTATTGAAATGGATTTCTTTTGTCTGACCAACAGTCCAAACTGATTTTTTTTCAGTTCACTACAAGAGAAAAACAGTAAATTTCTCATTTATACTTGAAAAATGTGTTTTCACACATTTAATCAGTTATGAAAATTATTGACCACAGATTTTTTTGTCAATTGACCAATCAATTTACTAACAAATCATTTCACCTCTAATATTAAGTTCCATTCAAGTATGTAGTTAAACAGGAAATCACACTTTCAATGAATCAAAAACATGTATTTTACGATTAGGGTTTTGAATCACTCTCTACATTACTAATTTACTTTTACAAAAATGTTGCCATTTTACAACGACTCCTGCCATTAGTTAGCAATAGTTAAAGGAGGTTTTCTAAAAGGTTGTGGAGCTTTTAGACAGGCATTACTAAATAGAGTTAATTGAAATTAACGAGAAGAGCTACCTGGCATACAAGTTGATGGACAGGCTGTCCATTCACTGAAGGGTGTCACAATGCAGTCTTTCTCGCAGGGAAGCAAACAGGGTCGGACCGATTCTGGACGAGCAGAATCTGAACACCTAAACATACAGACAAACAGTGGTCTTAAATTCTCTTTATCCCCAAGGCGATGAATGATAAACGTCCTTAGTCTTGCTGTTAACAGGACAGTGCAGTGAAACAACTGCCCTGTCCTTGACATCACACATCTCCCCACAGAAAACATGATTGATTACATGTCTCCCTTTGCCTACTTGCTCAGGAAGAAAAAAAAATATATAGTTTTATTACACATTCAGTTGTTTCCCAGGGTACAAATATATGAAAAGTAAACATTTGCCTGCTATTCAAGTGCACAATGTGTCTGTATTTTATGGTTAAAGCTGCACAAATAAAAATGTGTTATATTAACATGGATCAAAAATTAGGATAATGTGAAAGGTGTGGCCTGTATTCACAAATAAGTGCTACGGAGAAAATTATTTTGGATTTCCATCCCGTAACTCTCATCAACCTCATCAGCCACAAAAGTAATCTCTTTTCAGCTAAACATCTCTGACAAACCCACTATATACTACGAGCCAATCGGCAAACAGCAGACAGACAACGTGACATGTTGATGGTGAAAAAAGGGGAGCATGTAAAAAGATGAAGAGACAGGTATTTTCATGAGTTGGCAGAGACCAAAACAGAGCAAAATGGATCCAAATGTATGTTAAAGTAGCTCCATGTAGTCAAATTAATTATATCAGGATAAACACCATAAGATGTTTCATCCCGTTTTTAAGGCGGTCCCAAAACAAACACTTATGTTGCTATTATTTCTCAATTGTCTATATGTATGCCAATCAGCATGTTCCTTGGCAGATAAAAATTGTCTCATGCTTTATCTCTTTTCCTGATAGGAGATTTGAGTTCAGAGTTAACCTGAGGTAAATGTATGTACTTAACTTTTGTTTGCAGGGGACATGTTAATCGACCGCCTTAGTGAATTTGGAGTAGGAAAAATCCCAAGCGTTTTGAACGTCAGGTATTAATTGGACTCTTTTTTCTCCAATTTATATGTCTGCTAGATTCACACATAAATACTTAACTTGCTAACATATATCAACTTCATAGGGTGATATGTAAATGTATATTTTAGCTCCAAGTTAAAATATACATTATAATATAATATACAAGTTGCCAACAAAATTACAAATGAATGGAAAATTGAAGAATGACTTATATGTATTAATAATCAATAACAATAGTCAATAAATAAATACTTGTGTTTGTGGAATGATATGTAATGCACTGAATAGATTACAACTACAAAATGTGTTACCAGGAGTGTGTAGCTAAAAGTAGGGGAAACCAGGTGCATTTATCTCCCCACATACATGAGCAGGGACAGAAGTCTCTTGTTGCCGCCAAGGAGACAGAGTGTTCTAGGAGAAAAAATCAATCAAAGTCCACAGCATGGCTGCTAATTAAATCTGAGAAAAGTGAGGATATGCAAACTGTTTACAAATGAATCATTCCTGCCATGCCAAGGACACCATTACCAGGTTTTAAAGAGCAATACTTTTACCAATTTCTTTGTCTTAAGATAGAAAATAATCACTTATTTTCTCTGTACTAATGCTGCTATATATTTTGTGTACCATAACTATAATGTAGCTTTTGAATGTGTTGTATTTTGCGTGTTGCATGCAATCTTGAAGTGCAGGATTGGTGCAGGATTAAACAACTATTTAAAATCAAATAAGTCATGAGCTTTGATGTCTTCATCAACAAGCAGCCAAACCCCCATCCCCAACACACAGACACACACAGAGGGACATCCCAATTTCATTTTGGAGTGAGTGACTTCCTTTGCCCGACAACAGTATCCAGGTCTCACTAGAGACCCAGCATGGTGTCACATAATACTGACTGCAGAAAGCCAGCACGCACAGGAATGAGATCAAAGTATATGCCAAAGCGTAAGGAGGCAAGATACATAAAACCCAATCCTTCCAGCTATATCCCTCCTCTTCTCTCTCCCTTTTTGCAGTGATGCATGCCAGAGGGCATGGCAACGCGATGGAGCAGCTGGGGGAATATTGTGTAGCACACCCACAATGAGGGAATCAGACTTACAGTCAAGGCCATGGTGTAAAAATACTTGGAAACATTAAATGTCTCATACACATTATTTATTATTATCATTGCAATCAAATACCTAATTTGTCATTTTTATATAATACCAACTTAGTTAAATACTAAATATTTCATACTCAATTTTATTATGTAATATGGAGTATTTATTTGGGTGTGTTGTTACACCCCAGCACAAACTGGTTATCTAGTATAACAATATAGTTTATAGTTAATAACAACATGTAGCTTAAATTATTATTATTTTTTGCTTTTTACTGTACATTTAACGGGGGTTGTAATCATTTACAGTTGTCATTGCAGTGCAGTATGCAATATCATTTATTTATTCATGTATAATAGAAAATGTTATAGGTTACTCTTATCAACACTGCTTTAGTTGTGACAAAGGGGAGCAGAAATTAAACTCAAAATCAATGTGATGTGTGGGTTGAGGGCTCTGTACTTATACCAAGACAGACCCACTAACCTTTTTGCACCACAGAGATTATTGCTAAGCATGAAATGCTTAGATGTTTGCTGACTAGAGTGACGGTTCTCAAGTAGCACAACATCAAATATATTAGGAGAGCATCTACTCCTTCAGATTGGAACGATTTAGAAAATATTAGGAACATTCCTGTATTGTAAACACATTTCTAAGGTGGAAGCAATGGAAATGAAGTCTGAACTCTCCTATCTAGCAATATGCTGTCCCTTTTTAGTCTGGGAAACAACACAGTGTATTTGTCTTCTGAATATGAATATAGACTGTGTCCATACAGAACAGCATACTTTTGGCATACACACACACACACACACACACACACACACACATATCATATATATATATATATATATACACACACACACACACACATCATATATATATATATATATATATATATACACACACACACACACACACATACATACAAACCCTGATTATGTCTTACACATTACACATCATGGAAAGACAGCAGAAATGACTTATTGACTAGCAACCTGAATAGCAACATGCAGGGCTATGTGTTAGGTGATGTTCTATTAAATGAACACTGCAGTTACATCTGAATAGCAAAGAAGTGATTGACTTCACCGCATACTGTACAGGCGAGATCTGTTGGTGGAGCAGAAATGACAGCTTTCATAAAGCGTCTGTGGTGGGAGATAGGACGTTCATAAGAAGAAAGCCTCGCCATAATCCACTTTATGGCCCTGTCAATAATATATCGAGCTAAAGAAGGGCAAACTTTGTGAATTATTTATAAATCTGTCTTCCTAGTGTGGGCTTTAACATCATTACAGTGACAGCACAAAAGCCCTTAGCAGTGTTTGATATTGTATTGCTGAAAGAGGAGTAGATAATGGTGGAGCATAAGCAAAATGAATCTCAGGTTTAGGAAAAAACAAATCCTAAACACAGGCAGAATGCACAAAAGAAGAGCTCAATGTACAAAGCTCTGGGGATATCATTTCACAGTGCATCAAGTCCTCTGGGTCATTTGTCAGTAAGTAAAAGCATACGCAATTTATCTTCAAGTAAAACACTTTTGGAATCTTTAATCTTAGGCGATTTTTCTGTAAGAGAAACATGATCACCTCTCAACTCCTTACCCAGATTTTACAAAGCTCTTTTACTCCTCACTTATAATTTACCATTTGTTTCTCCCGGGACCCATTTTCTAGTATCTAAAACTAAGCAAAGTAGCAGTGTCAGATCGGAACAGAAGAAAAAAAATCTGTTCCAAAGTGCCATTCTTATACTGGCATAATGACTCAAGAATAGACATTTTAGGTGAGACATATTATTCTTGTTATTAACTATAATCAGAATAAGTAAAACACAGATTGTCGGTAGGCTGAAACAACATATTCACTTATTTTCTTCACAACCAAATATTTTACATGAGTGAAAACAAACCTGATAGACCAGTGGATATTTAAAAAAAAAAAAAAAAAAAAAAAAAAAAAAAGAAACACCTGGTCTGGTTCTCAAGTGAAAAGACAACAAATAGCAGGCAAGGAAGAGTTACAGTTATGCAACTGTGTGAGCACATTTGGCTCAACACCATCCAAAGGTAAACAAGAGAAAGGAAGGAGGCAACTTATTGATTCACCTCCCAACAGACTCTGCAAAACATACCTGCAACTACACGCCCGGCATATTAAACAGTAAAAAAAACATCTCACTTATAATACAGAAAATTACTGAAAGTCTTAACATGTACATACATATGCGCACAATCCCAACAGTGAGTTACAATATTATAGAATTGAAGTAGATATTGCATTGCCACTTTGGTATATACACAGTCGATGCTGATGAGGTCTCTGGTCAGAGAGCGTACCTTTTACTTATGACAGGTCCAACGTTCATCTTCATGCAGCTGACTTTGCGGATCTGAACACCCATGGCACAGGTAGGGGTCCCATTCCAGGAGCTGGTTCCATTGAGATCCATGAAGGCATCCTCAATACAGGGACCCCAGGCTGAGGCCTCCCAGTAGAATACCATACAAGGGTGGTCATTGCAGACTCTCCACTCCTCCAGGGCTGGAGTTGCCGGACAATCCGTCCCTTCTGGCCACCGACACACAGGAAAGAACCGCAGTCAAAGAAATGAAGACTGCTGTGTGACTCACTAGTGCTAGTCCAACAAAGCATCATTATTATGCACAGTGCATGTGATTTGCACAGAATCTAAAATACATTTTACCTGAATTAACAAGCTGTAGTTAGCTGCTGGAAAGCAAATGCTAATATTATCACTGACCACTGGCTGCTTGACGACAAAACAAATGTTGGCCCGGGTTAGCTGAGCGGACACTTTTACAAAGCTTGTAGAAGTTGGAATTCCCAATGAAAAGTCACAGTAAGGTCACTTGTGACAGAATTTACGGGCAAATACAAGTTGAATGTGATCATGCTGAGGCAAACATTCACACAGAGTGTATATAATTAGCAAATATGTGAAAAATATACAGTTAATGAGCATATTATCATTTTAAAATAAGTATTTTAAGTGAATTTATAGAGTGCTATCTTTTTAAATTTCATGCAATAACAGCCTGATTGTGTTTGGCTTTTTTATTGCATTTTCTGTTTTGTCTGTGTATTTGTACTCCTGCTACGTCATTTTAGATCTGTGTCTTCATGTATTGTGTATATGCTTTAATGTAAGAATATTAAGTTTATATTGTTTCATGATCAAATCAAATAAAGCTATATTCTTAAGAAAAATCCAATAACACACACACACACACACACACACACACACACACACACACACACACACACACACACGCACGCGCACACAATACACGCACACACACACACACACACCTCTGCCAGCAAGCAGATAGCTAGCCAGCAACATGATAATAAACAACACAGTATGGAACCTGTGTGAAATTCTTTCATCAGCTGTTGCAGATATGCGTTTGGTTACAGGGATTAATGGATAGTAGCCGGCTGCCAAGACTCCGCTTTCTGACTAGAAAACACACTTGGAGTACACAGATAAAATACTTGCCAGAGAAAGAGCCCTTGATAATGGATGGTCAACTGAAACTTCAAATGTTTTTGAGAAGAAAAATGTCTAAATAAGATTCTTTTTGCCTTTCACTTTGGCTTAATTAACTTTGATTTTTTTGTGTTTGCTGAATTTAATTTTGAGTGGTCTCTGGGTTTCTCAGTTTTGATTCCCAGTGACAATATTAATATCATATATCATGCAATTTATTTACTGCAATAGTTTTTCTGTAATACATGTAATTACAAGGAGTACTCAACCGATTCAGCACTGCACTCCTGCCAAAATCTGACAATCTAAGGAAAATCAAATGTCCCAGTTGTGACATTTTGTTGATGTCTGGAAAGTTCTGCAATAAAACACCACGACAATAAACACAGCAACAAAATCAGATTCATAAACACCACGTGGCAAAATGATTCGAAGAAGTCAGAGGGGACGCTGCAATACCTTTCCCTGGGATGGCCAACACAGTGCGTGTGCGGCTCTGTTGACCCTCTGCAGTCTTACTGGTACAGCTGTGTGAGCAGGGTGACCAGGGAGACCAGGAGCCAACCACACAGTCTGAAGGACAGGCCACCTCGCAGGCCACTTCTGTGGGGGGAGGGTCGTCTACACAGAGGGCAATCGGCACAGGGGAGGACCCTGAGAAAGGCAGGTTAAGATAAGAATATGGAAATGGTGACATTAGCATCAAGGGTTAAAAATAAATCATGATGGCACTGATTACACTTTTACACTTCATGTATCTTGACCTGACCAGACAGCAATCAGATAGGGCTTCACATCCTAATCCAGGTAAGGGATGCATGAAATTACAAGTTTATGTGAGAAGCACAGACAACGTATAAAATTAAACAGGCATTACTACGTATCTGGGTTGATCTGATTCAAACTTTTAGAAAATTTCCATCAACACAAATAGAATTTCATTTAATCTAAGGAAAATTATAAGGCCATCCAATTGGTATTCGGAGCTAGTTTTAAAAGCTATCCTTCAGCCTTCATATTGCAGTCATGTTATGAAATATTTATCACAGCTCCCAGTTTACTCTTCTTTTAGGAGTGAAAGAGCTACAGGAAAGACAGAGCCTTTTCTCTTTACTGCACTTCCATGATAATGAGGAAATTACAGAAAAATATTCCAGCAATGAATGTTATTGTTATTACCGTTTGTTGTTACTGTTTATATATATATATATATATATATATATATATATATATATATATATATATATATATATTAGGGCTGGGCAATATGGAGAAAATCAAATATCACAATATTTTTGACCAAATACCTCGATATCGATACCGAAACGTTAATGTAGTGTGTTAACTATTGGTGCTTTCACAAAATATTTACACAATGAGATTTTTGATAAATAATCATCAGTAATGTGGATACAATGACTAAGTGGGTAAAGGCAAATGACATCACTTTAATATAATGCAGCTTTTAAAACCAGGAAAAGACAACACTTATGTCATTTCACGATATTACGATATCCAAAATCTAAGACGATATCTAATCTCATATCACGAGTTCACCCAGAGTTAGCAGAGTGTCTCAGATTTCTCAAAGGTCTCTCTGTCCAAGAGAGAGAGAGATCAATTGTAGAAACGGGATGCTATCTTGATGTCAAAACAATGCCAGCAGCATCCAAAGCATTGTTTTTGGATACACGCTCACACACAGCAGTATCATTAACTTGGTTGAACTCTGCCACTATATCATGGAATATGGTTGAACAATAACAACCCCAGGGCAGATTTGTCATCAATTTGTCTTTTTTTTGTCTTCTCTGAGGGAATACCCTTGATGCATAGGAGGGCATTGGAGAGAGCAAACGTAGGTATCGCCTCAGCCGATAGATGTGAAAGACTCGGGGGAGTTTGAAAACCTTTCGACCATTAAGTTAAAGGGTCAAGATCTCCAGCTATCAAAGTAACTGGTGTGTATACAGGAGGAGATGTTAGTCTGTTTGTAGAGATGCTTAAGTCCCACAGGCTGGATGCATAGATATAAGACGGAGGGTTCTGCAGTTGAAGTTAACAAACTAAAAATTATTCTCAAGCACTCAGTGGAAGTGACACTTTCACTCTTAGCAAGGAAGTTCATGGATGGGTCGATGATGGAGTTACACTTAACCTTGTCATTGTTTTGGATTGTTGCAATAATAATAAACATTTGCATAAAGAAAGCATATTTGTCCGCTCCCCTGTTAATAAGAGCATTAAAAACTTGAAAAATATCCCTTTTAAAGAACATTTCGAACAGATAAAAATGTGTGATTAATTTGCAATTATTCACGAGCCTAACCACCAAAATGGCCTACCATCTTTGACTGCCTGTTTGGCCTCGATAAAACAATGGATGAATGACAATGTTTTAAAACTCAACAAAGACAAAACAGAGATACAGCTGTTAGGTCCTGAATTTAAGAGAGAGAAACTTTTTAATAGGCTTGGGGACGTGGCTCATCAGACCAAATCGGAAGTGAAAAGTCTTGGTGTCATTTTAGACTCTGATTTAAGCTTCAAAGCTCACATTAAAAAAGTGACCAGCATTCTTTCACTTAAGAAATGTGGCGACCATTCTTGACAAACCAGGATGTGGAAAAACTGCTTTTATTACTAGCAGGTTGGACTAGTGCAATGCACTCTTCACTGGCCTACCAAACGAGCTGCTAGAAAGATTTCAGCAGGTTCAGAATGCTGCCGCAAGACTTTTAACCAAAACTAGGAAAGAAGAGCACATTACCCCTGCTTTAGCTGGCCTACACTGGCTACCCATCTCTTTTAGAATTTATTTTAAGGTCCTTTTATTAACATATACAGTAAAGCTCTTGATGATATAGCACCTTCATATGTGTCAGACCTTTTAACTCCTTATAAGCCAACAAGAGCCCTCAGATCCTCTGATACTGGTATTTTAACTGTTCCCAAAGTAGCCCACAAAGCAAGGGGAGAATCTGCTTTCAGCTATAGCAGAAATGCATGCTCTGTTGACTCTTAAAATTCAACTGAAGCCCTACCTATTCAGGCTGGCTTTTAGGTAACGTGGTTCGCTTTTAGCTTTTTTCTACTGCCACTTTTATTACTTTTAGCTCTGTGCCTTTTTATTTTTATTGTTTTTATTCTATTCTTATGATTTCATTTATCTTATGTATGTTGTCATTTCTATCCATCTTGTTTTTTTCTTTAAGGTGTTTTGTTTTAATACCACATTGTAAAGCACTTTGAGCTGCATTTATTTGTATGAAAGGTGCTATACAAATACAGTTCTAATTTTTAACTATGAACAATCATGTGATTAATCACAATTACATATTTAAATTGATTAACAGCCCTAATTTATATATATATAAATACAATAATAATAATAATAATGATATATATATATATATATATATATATATATATATATATATATATATATATATATATAATTACACATCTGCAACTACACCAACTCTACATAGATCTGGAGGCGGCAGCGCTTGAATAGGAAGTATGCGGATACTTTACATAATTGTTTTGAACTGGCAGTGAGATTTCAAGCGGTGGGAGGGAAACATATTGTTTTGGCTCACCATGGCTCCCACCCAGGTAATTATTTCAGGTGTCCGTGCTTTACACAAAGTGATCATAAAATAAAACACGCACCATAGATAATGTAAATCAACCTCTGACCCACGTTCATTGTAAATCTTATTGAAATTGAAAGCACGTACTGCCCACCCTGCAGTGAAACAGAGCCGATGGTTTCTCTTTAATCAGAGCTGTCACATAAGAATGTAACAAAGCCAAAAATTTGGATTTATTGTAAGAACTTTATCAACCACGAAAAGTAAGCAGGCAATAAACCGAAACAAGTGACATTCAGTACATTGGACAATCGCATATCCAGTGCTATGCAAATTTGTGCTTTGCAACTCATGGCTACTGTACGTTATCTATATAATCCTTCAGGAAACATTAACACCTAATATTTCTATGATATTAGATAAAATATTCATATTGCTCTTTCCACCAAATATTCACTAAATGAGGTGCAAATTAAATTTTTAATTCAACAGTTTTAATTTATACTGTGCTTACAGTACAAAACAATACCATGGCTGGTTAGTTGTTGTTGGGAACACATGGTAAGTCCTTACCTGCTGCATACTGTTATAAGGCTTTATAGTTTCATCAAGAATGCCAGAAGAAGCACAGATGCAAGCCAAAACCTCTCAAACAGTAAAGGTGCACAAACTGGTGCAAGGCTGTCAGAACACAAACATCCTCTATATTTAATAAACCCTAGTAATCCGTAATAAGGCAAAAAATATATATGAGGCTATTTTAACACGTTTACAATTACAACCTTCTTTTAGCAACTTTTACATTAAACAATAGATGAATATGCAAGTATGCAATGTAATGCCAAACATAGCAGGTTTCCTTGTGCTCTAGGCATATTTAAAGATTTGTTTAGACATATTATTGCCAACAGTAGAAAATCTGTAATTATGAAACTGTTCTGCTTGAGGCCCAATGAATATGTTTGCAAACTAAACTAACAAAAGACTCACAAAGCATTGCCTGGAAACAATGCCTAAAGAAAATTGGTATGATAACATGAATCCAAATACTCAACTTGGGTATGCGTGTATAAGTGTGAGTGTGTATGTGAGATACTACGTGGGGGGATGGTGGTGCACATAGATAGCTGCCCTAGGGGTCCTTTTGCATTATTAATACAGGGATCTGTAGCTGGGGCTCTTACTCAGATATAATACCACTGCCTCCTGCATGCAATTTCAACATGATTTCGATTCTGCTCGCCCACCCACCAATTAATCTTCTTCTTTGTTATTATTCAGGTACATGTAGAAGAAAAAAAAAAGAGAAGTCCTCGCCTTTGCTTAAAAGTTAATAATCACATCCACTCTGCGTGGGCAGCTTTTGAGACAAAGCTGGCAGGCAAAGCAACAAGGCAAATTGGACAAAACCACTGTGAACATCAAAGTGGCATCTGAAGAATTGGGTCACTAATTAATGTTTTTGCTGTATCCACCTGTCAATCATGTAACTTTAGAATTTCATTATGAGTAACCAAGTTAAGGGCTGCTTTTCTGAGCTCACCATCACCTGAATATTGTTGACCAGTCGAGGAGAGATAATTCAGGCTGATGGTAACCATGCTGTCTGAGTTATTGTTGTTGGGTTCAGAAATGTCAGAGCCTCAGTTGGTTTGGGAAGGTCCGCCAACATGCATCTATAAGAGGTTAAATTGGTCATGTCAGCTGTCAGTCACAGGTGCAGCCAGTATGTTTGAGTCAGCGAGCCCTGTGGTTGGTCCTTAGTTCGGGAAATGGGACTGACTACTCTGGTGTGAATGGACGCTGTGCAGAAAGTGGGAGCTGTCAAAACAACTTTACTAAGCCTGGGGCGAAAGGCAAGTGTGTGAGGCTAACACAGCACTTTTTTACTTTTCCATAGTTTAAAGCCCAATAAAGTAATAGCGGAATTCAATAAGCACCCATTAGCCTCCATGTGTAAGATGCCATATTATTTTAATTTCATTCCAGCTCAAAACTGCATGTAAGGCAACTCCTTATCCACTAAGGTAACACACATATGATAATGAAAATTGTGTTTTTTAAAGATGCAAAAACCATGATTTAAAGGGGTGATAGAATGCAAAACCGATTTTACCTTGTCATAGTTGAAAAACGACAGTTTGGTGGCTAAATAGGACATGCATAGAACATCAAAATCCCATTGACACCACTTTTCTCGGCAAATCTCAAAATTTGAAATTGCTGCTGAAAACGGGCGAATCTCAACAAAACTAAACGTTCACGTCAACTCCTCAACTTCTAGTCTTTGTCACGCCCCAACATTTGCATAAGTTACACCACTGATCTGAGGTCAGCTTAGCAAATTTGGTAAGACAGTGTCGGACTTCAAGAGCTCCACAATCTGCCGTGACAGCAGGCGGCTGCTGGCCGGGTTTGATGCCTTCCCTGTCGGCCTCTCCCCCTTCACAGACTCGCTGAACTGGAGCTCTGTCAGGATCTCCCACACTAGCTGCACTGTGTACTTTAGAAAGATGAAAGACAGTTTTTAAGTTTTTCAAGGATATTGGAAATGAACCACGTCGTAAATGCAGTGTTCCAGGCTGTACAATGGAATACTGGTCCAGAGAAAAGTGTTTAGAACGAGTATATCGGACAGTGGAGCGAGAGTTTGAATCTAACGCAGCGGCGCAGAGGACGTGCCTGCAGGGATTCACTCTCCGCTAACTTTCCCCACGCTGACTAGCTACAGGGTGAGTTGTGATTCTTTGGTGGAGGTTCAAGGGTAACGTTACAACAACACTAGTTGTAATGTAAGTGTCGAAACTTTGCATTTTGTCTCTTCTATTTTAGGCACGCTGTAGCCACAGCTACGCCCGGGCATGTCTGGGCATGTCACAGAGTGTGTGTGTGTGTGTGTGTGTGTGTGTGTATCTCCGTGTCTGTGTGTGTGTGTGTGTGTGTGTGTGTAGCTCCGTGTGTGTGTGTGTGTGTGTGTGTGTGTGTGTGTGTGTGTGTGTGTGTGTGTGTGTGTGCAGTTCCGTGTGTGTGTGTGTTTGTGTGTGTGTGTAGCTCTGTGTGTGTAGCTCTGTGTGTGTGTGTTTGTGTGTGTGTGTCTGCGTGTGTGTGTTTGTGTAGCTCTGTGTGTGTGTGTGTGTGTGTGTGTGTGTGTGTGTGTGTGTGTGTGTTTGTGTAGCTCTGTGTGTGTGTGTGTGTGTGTGTGTGTGTGTGTGTGTGTGTGTCTGCGTGTGTGTGTTTGTGTAGCTCTGTGTGTGTGTGTGTGTGTGTGTGTGTGTGTGTGTGTGTGCTCTGTGAATGTGTGTGTGTGTGTGTGTGTAGCTCTGTGTGTGTAGCTCTGTGTGTTTGTGTAGCTCTGTGTGTGTGTGTGTGTTTGTGTGTCTGTGTGTTTGTGTAGCTCTGTGTGTGTGTGTGTGTGTGTGTGTGTGTGTAGCCCTGTGTGTTTGTATGCGTGTAGCTCTGTGTGTGTGTGTGTGTGTGTGTGTGTGTGTATGTGGTTCGCTCAACCAATCAGCGCGCAGCTCATCTAAATATTCATGAGCATACCATATTTGGAAGAAAAGCTGTCATTCCAAATAGGGCCAAAACATAGGGATGCATAAGGACCCATAAAATATCAACCGGGACATTTTCTGCCCAACAAATGTTACATACCCTATTAGGAGACCTTAAGGAACACTGTGAAATACCCTTTATAATCATTCTATCACCCCTTTAAAGTTTAAAAGCTTTAGTCTCTGCATGCATGCCACATGATGAGACAGGAGGGGTCTTCCTAATTGGATATAACGACCTAACACTCTCTGCTGTCACCATAAGATCTGCCTCTTCAGTCAGTCATAACTCAGTCAAGTTAACAGGCAAATAAAAATGCATATACTCAGAATGTTTTATGGCAAACACAACTACATTGTAGACTAATACAATTTGTTTGTTATTTCACAAAACATTTTAAATAGTTAACCGATGTGAGGGAAAGATTGACAATATAGAGTAAGGAGCAATATTATATCGTTCTAAAACAGTAAGCAAATTCAAAGAATCAGAATAAATACAATTGCAGTGAAATAGAACACCCAACAATAGAAAGATAAAAGAAATTCAACAGGATTGATAATAGGAAAATGCAATTACCCATGGTAATGAACATATCACACAGAGGGCCAACCAATCTGAAATTCAATTGAATGCTTTTGTGCTAAAGAAAATGCTAAAGCTCACAAGTAAAAGTCCTACAGTCATCATTTTTGGAAACCCTGCTTCAGTCGGAGTGACACATCCACTAATCCTGTTCTGTACTCTTTGAGGACTGTGTCTCTTATCCACACAACCTAAAGTGAACCATAAGATAGCAGGAAATAGGTGAGGAGAAGGATAAACATAAGACAGCTAAAAGTGTGTCCAGAGTGTGTGACGCACCAGATTGATGCACTTTCGTAAGAAAAGTATGTTTTTTCACAGGGGGTATCTCACTCTGGATCCTGGCTGAGCCCCAAAATGTCTTTAAACATGCCTGGGCCAGTCTATTCCATCTCATCTATACCTGAGTGGTTTTAGGAAATACCTTATGCATTTGCTAAGCAATAAAAGTTGGGCTTTAGGTGATAGAAGATGCTTTCTGATTGCTTGAGCAGCCATAGATAATAATTTCAATCCCCACCATCAACTTTCCTCAGACAACTTCACAAGTTTTTAAGATTTGAAATGCAAAGTAGTTTTATGCTGTGATATTGGAAACCAAATGCTTACTCAATCAAGGAGTAAAGATCTCTTGGGCGCCTAATTCACAATCTTAAATAGTACATATTATATATATATATATATATATATATATATATATATATATCCAATGCAGCTGCACACTGGGAGCATATGTAAACCCATGCTCTAAGTGCCTCAATACACTGACACTAAACTAAACCATTCGGCCCTCAGCAATCAATACGAGTTGGGTATTTGTATGTTCTGTAAAGGAAAATTGACGAGGTGTCTGTTTAAGGATTTCAACACAAAAACCAGTCTTTCACCGACAACTTTGTCAGAATTCACCATTTATACACGTAGTGAAATGTTTTGGTGGGGAAAAATAACGTACAGCAGCTGATGTGTATGGTGGCCAACAGGAGCAAACGCCCTGCAACTTCAGAAGGTGTTTTGGATGTTTTTGAACTAAACAGTACGGCAATCATGCTAATAAATACAACAACTTTTTCAGCAGATGTCTTATTTACAACACGATGGAGCAATCAAAGCAATTTTGTTTATTTTTTTGATTTATTCAGTTTGATGAATCCCACGGTAAATTGGCTGGTTTACTAAACAGGGAGGGATTATAAATCGCATCTGTTTTATTGTATTTCAAGAGCGAATTGCTCCACAATATGAATACAGATTGGTCAATCATTTTGTTGTATAATCACAATATTACACTTCAGTGATGCGCCTTAGACCTGGAAATTAAACCCTCTCATGTAATATGGCTTTCAAACGTCAACGTTAAACACTGATGCAGTTTTAAATGTTTTATTACCACGAGTTTACAGATGTCTCAGCTGATTGAGTATCACCTGTGACCTGAGCTGAGACACACCCACCAAATGAGAGAAAACCTTTCTCAAACATAGACTTAATATTTACAGTCTATGATCTGACCGTTGCACACCATTCTGAGATTGAACGTCTCTCTCTTTCTCTCTCTCTCTCTCCCCCCCTCCCAGTGGAGTTATAAATCCAGCTGTTCCACTTAGCTGCTCCCTCTAGAGGCCTGGAGAACTTCCGTTGTGTAATCTGGATGCAGCGTTTTTTGTTGCATTTGTTTTTGGGGTTTGTGTGCTTTTCTTTTTGCAGCGTTTTTTATTCGCAGCGCGTTTGTGTATTTGGTTGTGTTGTGTGTATGTGCATTGCGTTTATGTATTGGTATTTTGGTCAAATTAATGAAGTTGTTTTTCTTTTTGCATCGCTTCTTTTTTCGGGGTTTGTGTGCTTTTCTTTTTGCATCGTTTTTTATTTGCATCGCGTTTATGTATTTGGTTGTGTTGCGTGTATTTGCAGCGCATTTGCTGAATGATGCACATGTGTTGTCAAATTAATGAAGTTGTTTTCTTAATTTGCTTGTGAAGTTGCCGGGCGTTTGCCCCTGTCGGCCACCGTAGATGTGAACCGGATCTTATTACATAATGTAAGAACATGAGCTTTATTTGTAGAGCAATTTAATAAGACTTCAACTCAACTAAATAGAAGTGAAAAGACAGTAGACAACAGTCAGTAAACACAATACAATTAACAGCATACACTAAAACAAGCCAGGTAATAAAAGGTACATTTTTAACCGTAATTTGAAATCAACTTAAGATTCAGTGAAGTAAATGACCCCAGAGGTTATGATCCAAAGCTCCAAATACTGTATGAATGCTCTTTTGACTGGGTGCAGGGTTAAGGCAGGTTTTAAGTGAATGAGAGAGAAGGCTTCTGCTTAAAAGGGGGACAGAGTGAAACTAGACCAGACCGTCTGACTGACTTACTTAGGGAGTTCCTTCCAATCGAAAATGTCTTTACTCAAACATACAGACCAAGATGAGCTGGATTGCAGACAGGGCCTGTTTGTTTTTTCCCCAGAAACCTTTCACTTCTGTTCCATAAAGAGAATGGAACTCCAGCTCAAACATTTTTGAGGAACTCAACAAACACAAATCCAATCAATATTTTTAAGAAAAAGACAGGTATGTCAGCTAATTTATTTAAATAATTAGAAGGCAAGCTGCTATTATTGAAAGATGTGCAGATGCTTACTGTTTATGGCAACATATCAGATAATTGTAAACAATCCTATAGTCTTTGCAGGTATGTCACTTCTACTAGGGCTGCACGATATGAGGAAAATATGTGATATGCGATAACGTTGAATATCGCAATGATTTTACTTGCAATAAATTAACAGATATTAAAATGGACTTAGTTCTTATTCCTCTAAAACACAACAAATTGCTTGTTGAATTTAAAACAAATAAAAGGAAATAATTTATAACATTCTTTTATTGAACAAATTGAACACTGAATTGACTGATTTCTACTCATATTTTCTTTCAACTAACTTAAAAAATCTCGTAGTGGCTATTGCAATGTCGCAACCTTTTGCAATATGTATACTGCGCCAGTTGATATCGCAATGACGATAAAAAAAAAAACGATATATTGTGCAGCCTTAACTGCTACCTCCCGCTCCTCTCTGCATGTCAAAATTGTCCTTGTCAAATATTTTCAGCACTTAAAAGTGAAAATGATTGAAACCATGTGAATAGTGGCTATGTATGCAGGTACTATACTCTCCACAGTCAGTCTAAACATTCCTGCAACAGCAGCTCCAGACTCCTATTGCACTTTTCACAGAACTGTAAAATATTATTGAAAAATGTCAGGGATGAGTGGTGGTTCATAACAGTCATTATTTGTTTAAAAATATACAATTTAATTTAAAATGGTGTATTGACTTCAATCTTTAACCTAAGTACTGAATTAATAAGTCCAGCTCTAATCAATTCTTTCATCAGCTATAATACTGTAATTGTAATGGTCAACTTACAACACCTTTTTGAACTGAAACTATCTGACTTTTCTTATTTACTTAAACTTTTATGAAAATGTTCAGAGGACATTTTTTTAAATCGTATGTAATACTTTCCTAAATTTGGTGTGACAAAGGTAATGTGGGAGATTATCTGAGGAAAATGGCCCCTTCAAATTCTGGTATTAAAATGGAAATGGAAAGCCATTTGTTTTCTAATCAGTTGAGATTTTGTGAAGAATTCATAAACTTTTTTATAGTATAAAGTTTTTTTTGTTCTTATCTCAAAACAGACTGGTCCAAATTAAATCAGTGTTTGAACAGATGACCATCGCTGGATTTGTTTCTAGAGAGGACTGCTACTTATCTTCAACAATTCATCCACTACAGTACAAAGAGCTTAGTTGAGTAAATGGAGTTGGCCTTCAGGTTGTGGTGTATCTGTAAAAAATATTGAGTGTGCCAGTAATATTGTGAAGTGGTATTCACAGTGACTTAGACTTATTTGTCGTTATGTTCTTTATTTGGCTAATTATATTCCTCATTTAGCCTAAGGGACAGATGAGAGGATGAGAGCAGAGTAGGAGGCCTGGTCACCGTGCAGGTAATTCACTGTGATATTTTGTTTCAACTTTGAAATTAAATGATATACATATATTTCTTTTTTTTCGTTCCTTCATAAGAGTTGTTTTTTGTTTGATAGGGAATCTTTTGTGAGTAAAAGTTGTTTCAGCTTTGAATAAACCCAGACTTCAAAGTCTTTTGAGACTGGCAAAACATTGGACTTCTTCCCAGGAGAGAAGCATGTCTGCCTTCTTTCAACATTTCCAAATTGCAGAGACAAAATGTCCATCATCTCTATTTGTGTAACAGCTGAGAAGGAGAGCTTGAACGTGTTGAGTCTGAATGTGCAGACAGACTAGCAATTAGCGGTATGTCAAGCATGACAGAAAAGTAACTAAAAGCATATTCTATCTGGAGAAAAACTTGACCATGATCAAATGGGGTCACTGAGAAGAATAATAATAATAGGAACTTATTCTGTACATCTAATCATTTTTCCATCTGTCCACCATTCAATTCATTAAAAGAAAAACACAGCAATGCTGGTGTTAAGAACAATACTTGTGGTGTTGGTTTTATTAGGTGTAATGAGCATGTAGATGGTGCATTTTATTGGAATAAAAAAAACCTGACATTATTAGCAGTGTCAAATCCTTGAAACGAGGATTGTCAGGCTGCCAAGCATCTTTTCTCATTGGAGTCATGTCCGAACTATTCATAACAAACAGCTTAATGTCGCATTTCAACATTTTAAAATAATTCAACATTTATGTAGATATGAAAAGCTAGATGTTTTAGTAGACCTTATATGTGATGACAGTTTGACAGTTTTTCCAAATCCGGTTCAGCTCAACTCAAATCTACCATTCATTGCAAAAACTGCATGTATCTAAAATGGAAATAATTATCCTGCCATGACTTTTCATACATAAAGTACTAGCTGTGAGACTGTGAATTATACTTCCTTGCTACGTAATGCTTTTAGTCCTTACCTACAGTATAACGCTGCTATACAGTCCCACTATATAAAAAAACAAGCTTCTTAAAGGATTTTGCAACACTTAACAACCTGGCCCTGACACTGCTCTGACTGTGTGAAAATAACTCACAGTGCTTGAATGGTAAGTCCGATGAGCCAATTAAGGAAGCAATAGTTAACAACTTGTCAACATTCTCTAACAATAAATCCGCCGCAGATAATTTCATAAGCCTTTTGCCTCAAACCCGCCAAAGCTTGCATTCTTAGTTGTCCTGTCCAAACTCATTAGACTCTCCTGTTGGCTAATACATTTGGACCTTCCACTGCCTTCCTGATAAACATACACATGATCCATTGTGACAGAATAATAAAACATAGGCAAAAAAGGGTGCAATTAGGTTTATAATCTATGGAGATGAGCAATTAATGGCTCGTAGGAAGCTGTGATTCTGACTTTTAATCAGTCCAATGTTTTCTGTGCCCATAAACTCGGTGATGGACCCTCATGAATAATGCATGCTTCGTTAACGCTGATGTTCCTATCACCCAACGTGCTGCTATGTCTGAGCACAATGGATCACATTCATACCTGATAGTTCATGCATCACATTGTTACTGATCACATTGTTACTAATAACATTGCGTGTCTACTATGGCCTTGATGAATTATACTTCTACTTGTAGATCTAGTCTAATTCATGTTGCAGTTTAGGGTTACCACCTTTTTTGAAGTTATAAGAAAAATACATGAGCGTATATTAATACTAAGCAATGGCAAATCATCATAACTGTCATTTAAATCAGAACAGATACATTTAAATGTAAATCAATTACTTTTATTTCTACTTCAACACATAAACTATCACTGAGAGTTTTTTTACCTCTGTCATTTTATGAAATTCATAAATTTTGAAAGGAATAGTTTAAGATGTTCAAAAAATATCCTTATTCCCTGTACTGCCAAGACTTGCATGAAAAGATCAATACTATTTTAACTTCCACATTATTTTAAAACATTTTTTTTACACCCTGGAGGCGGTTAAGTTAGCTTAGCTTAGCTTAACTTCCACATTATTTTAAAACATTTTTTTTACACCCTGGAGGCGGTTAAGTTAGCTTAGCTTAGCTTAACTTCCACATTATTTTAAAACATTTTTTTTACACCCTGGAGGCAGTTAAGTTAGCTTAGCTTAGCTTTGCATAAAGACTTTAAACTACCATCACACCAATTGTCTCATCTAACTAACGGCAAGACAGCAAGTAAGCATATTTGTGTTAAATACATGTCAAAAACATTCCTTTAGTAGCTGGAAGAAGGCCAAATTGAACTACCAAGAAAATTTCCACAGTGTGAGCGAGGGTTTTAATTTGGATGCAACCTATTCCCTTAGGATGCAAATGGAGGAGTGTACCTTCAGCGCTGACACAGGTCACATTCTGGGCTGCAGCTCCAGGACCACAGGAGCCTTTAGTGGGAATGCAGTTTTCTTCCTGTTGGACCTGCCACAGGTAGCAGGCAGGATCCTCACAGGGGATGAACTCCACTAGATGAGGGCAGGTCTCCGGAGGACTGCTGGACTGCCACAGCGCCTCTCTCCTCCTCTGTCTGAAACCTGACAGAGAAGAGGAGGGGGGTGGGAGGGAACAGGAAAAGGTTGTCAGAGAAGCAATTGATATTCCTGTACAACAGTGAGCATGTTGTCACACACAACGTTTACAGAACCCCTCTCAGCCAATCCATATAATACAGTGTTATGATGTGAACGTTACTGGACATTATTAAAAGCTCCCATGCATCTCTGATAACCACGGAAGTTAAAGGGGAATCATGAAAACCGTGTGAAAGAAGAAAGGGTGGAGGAGTCTGTCTATTTTATTTTTGTTTGGCCATGCCAGGCACCATAGCACCTTGGCCATTGCATCATGGCTTTTTTTTCCTTTTACAGCAAAACTGTTCTTATCAGAAGGGAATATCATTTTGTTGCAATTATTTTTACCCTGGAATTATGCTGCGGTATATATATATAGTAATGGAGAGACAAGTGCTACATCTACTTCTTAGACTCAATTTTAGCACCAGGAGCTGTCCACAGCATGATCTAAAGAGTTTAACAGGCTGTAGGGCAGGGGTGTCACACTCATTTTCACTAAGGGCCACACTGGAAATAGAAAATCACACCAAGGGCCAGACATGTAGACTTTTGATAGCTTTTTTCCTCATTTGTTTTTGTTACGACTTTTTTGTGGTTTTCTCAGACATTTGTCACCTTTTTGCAAATTTGTTGCTTTTTCCGACATTTTTGTATGCTTTTTGTCGCATTTCTGTTGACATGAAGCCCTACAGAAGTCCTCAAAAGAGTTCTTTAGCCATCATAGAATTTAGCAAATCAAGCAAAAACAATTATACAACCTGTTTCACAGCCTGAATATGAAAACTCTCTCTCTGCTTCTGGGGGAATTTCTCAGAGTCTCAGAGTCGGCAAATCTGCCAAATTCTGCTTTGAATGTCAGGTAACAGCAGTTTAAAAAACACTTTCCTGTGTTTTTAGGTTTGGTGCACAACTAGGCGGGCCAAAATGTATTGTGAACCCAAATTGATATATGGGCCGGATCTAAATCAGCAAGGGGCCGAATTTGGCCCGCGGGCCTTGAGTTTGACACATGTGCTGTAGGGGGAGGAGCTATGGGGGAGGGGCATTAGGTGGTTGCAGTTGATGAGAAACACTGATGGAGTGATGATTCATGTAATGAGGTCATGTGACCAAATTCCAAACATTTGTATCAAAATCCAAAATGGCAGCATAATGTGGACAAAGACACTGGCCATGAGGTAAGTGTTGTTATATTTTTCACGATTATGATATTTTAGAGTGATTTTGTTTTAGAAAATATTTTTTTAAGGATAGTTTCACATGTTCTTGTGGATATTTTTAAAATTATCTTCTCACAACTAATCAGGCATTGAAGGCCTGTATCCTGGGGGATACATTGCCCATGTAAGGGTATTTAACAGGGCTGATCACTCACAGATATACTTATGTTTTGAGGCCTGTTCTCTACAGATATTGAATAGGATAAAGGTGTGCAACTTTGATTACTGTTTTATTTTACTCTCAAATGTGTATTGTTGATGAATTCACCAGTGTACACGTTTTCAGGGAATTTCTGTCAACCGTTTCTACAGTACAAGAAACAGCTTCCATTGCCCATAGAATATATCTGGTGTGGAGCACCACAGGGAAGATGGTAGAATTAAAAAAAAACAGGAAAAAGGTGTTCGGCACAAAATTGGCAGATGAACTGTTTAAAAAGTTAGGAAATGTTAAATTTATATCCTACATGGGCAGTGCATCTTGGGAGATAAAGTTCAGTTTTTTTTCCAATTATTTCTAATGTTGTATGGATAACAAGAAATAATGTAGCTAATTAATTGTTTATGAAATGTTTTAAAAGTTGGCATATGAACTATAATAAAAAGAATACAATGCACAATGTTACCCTAAATGGGCAATATATCTCGGGAGATACAAAGTGTAACATAGAAAATAAAGATCACATTTTTGAAAAAAACATGAACTTGTGTCATTTAATCTAGATACATTAAAAAATAGCAATTAATAATTTTCCATCAAATGTATTTATGCTTGCCCCTTTAAGGGTTAAATAGATGGTGCGGAGTGAGACCCAAAATCTGTTTCTACTTTCTCCACAGGTATTAAGTAAATGGGATTTTGGCTTTGTATTAATGAAGTTAAATGTATAGTAGATTTATGAAACTGCTGTACAAGTGTTGATATACCCAAAGAGAGAATTTTGGACTGGCCAGATTTAACCTGAAAGCTGGTTGTTGCCAATTTGTGACCTGCTCAGTCCCGTCAGTTTTCCCGGGCCGTCTGGGGATTCAAAATGTAGATCATCACCTGGTTCTTTATACACCACAAGACTCCTGGCATTGTCATATTTCTTACATACTTCATTAAACTTGTCAGTGATACAATCAGAGGTTTGAAAATTCAACTCACATTCGTTTACATTTCAGTTTTAGCTTTTACTTAGGCTTCCTTGGTATTGTAAGTTGTTAGGGTCTATACTTTTGCACTGATTTTATTATCATTAGCCACATTTTTTTATTACTTAAAATTAATGCATTAATCGCATGCCGCCATTTATTTAATTTTATTAATTAATTCAATTTACATTTCACTTTGTGTCGTGCCCAACAACGTCCTTAGCTGGTCTAAAATCACTAGAATCAACTAACTGCAGACCTGTCAGCATCGTAGAAGACTCAGGTCTTAAAGACGTACTATGGTTGGCATGTTCTGACCCGTTTTATACATTGCCGTCGAGGGGGACAGTAGTTTCACGCATACACAGCCTGTACGACACGGAGAAAACAGCCAAACTGGAACTGCTGCAAAGTGCAAACGCTGTCTCATTAACCAGTGATCACTGGACGTGTAATCAAAATTAGTTAGAGTTACTGCACACTATGTTGACTCTGGTTGGACTTTGCACTTGTTTGCCTCAACGGTCCGACATACAGAAGAACTATGGGATTAGTTTTGTGACTTTAATTCCAAAAAAACTTCTCAAGTATCAAACAAAAAACACTAACTCAACCAAAAAATTGTCACCTCAAAGGTAAAACTTAAAACTTGCAAACAAAACATTTGTGTAGTTGTAAACTATTGGTCTTTTATTTGTTTGATATTATGTCCTTTTGTTTACAGTTCCCTCTGCTTCCTTCTCAATGATCAGTCTTTTGCTCTCTCCATCACGTTTGGAGTCATGCTCCCAGCTTTCTCCTTTGCGCTCCCTGAGTTTTTGCTTGCGATTCTGACACAAATATCTCGCGTGGGCGGGTCTTACAGTGGTGCGTCCCCATTGGCTAATGAGTGTTAAGGGAAAGTTCAGGGAAAGTTACTGAGCTAATAATTTACCATGGGAATCATGTATTCTTCGTGAGGCCTTACTCAATGGAGCTGTATTAATTATCGTCTTCTCTCTGTAGAGACCTGCAGGACCCGAGCAGAGCTACGATGCTCTCCCAGGTAACCGTAGGTTAGTAACGTAGCTATATTATGGTCTATTAGGAAAAATTATTATCCAGCTAACTACTAATTGTTGTGGTTGCTATTGGCCTGATAATACACAATGCTAGGGCATTGGTTAAGTTGTACAATGTAGAAGCTGTGAATATAATGTATTATATCTAGAGGTCGACACATACTGTACAGTACAAATGCAGTGTTAGCACTGCTTAACTGGTTCATCTTTATAGTTTTGTGCTCATTTGTACTTTCCTAGTTATGACAAAGACTGGCTATCCTAACTCTAATTACATGTCTTCTGTTGCATTTGCAAGCAGGTCAGCATAAGGAAAATGTTCATAGTGTTTTTAAAGCCTACACATTTGCTAATGGCTACTTAAAAGCAAGTTATTTTAATTGTAAATCGCACAACCTTGGAAGCCTCAGTTATCAGTAAGAACTTTGTTACCATTTGATTTGTGTAAGAAACTTTGTTATAATTTTCTATCATAGCTCGCAGCAGGCCGACCAACCAGCAGGCCGTGGGAGCAGCAGAGGGAGAGGAGTCTTCGGTCTCTCTGTGGAGGAAACAGTGTGTGTGAAGGCTTCAAACAGCCAGGGTGTAGACCAATAGCGTATATATTGATCATATTTTGCTCAGATACTCAATTAACACTTACAATAACCTTTTTCTTAAGTTTTCATTGGTGTACTTGTAGTTTCTTAGTCCATTGTATGTCAATATATCCTACTACAGTATACTGTCCTGTAATTTAATTTGTGTTTACATTGTCTTACTGTAATTATATTTTAAAATGCACATAATATATTAAAACATTTTTTTACATTCACCCTTGTCTGTTTGGTTCATTATATAAAACAGGAAATAAGGTTGAGACTTTTATAATGCTTTATTTTTAGTCCAATATAAAACTTCACATACAGAATGGATATTTGAACATATTTTGCTGGGGCCCCGGTGGTAGAAGAAGCTGGAACTCAGTGTCAGATATTATTTGCAGTACATCACAGGTCAGGGTCAGTTTTTCATCACCAACAATACACAAACATACTGAGTAATTGGGTTATGTATATATTTCACATATTCAGTTTCACCTAAGGCAAGCTGTATTTCTCTGCTGACTTGTGTCTGCAACAACACTTCTGAGGGTGGTGCAGGAATACCACAAACAACTCCTGGACGCCTGGGATCATCTGGTCTCCTGAACTCACTGATGGCCCACCGCTCCAGTCTGGACGACAGCCTTTTCTGCAGGACAGATCTCTGAAGGGCTGGGATGTGGCTGTAGTCCTTCACTTCCTTGACTTCTTATTGTAAAGCTTGAAGTACCTTATTGGATGATAAAAAGTGTTTGAAATCAGCTCAATAATAAATAATTGTAATAAAGCCTTCACTCTAGAAACATTTTATAGCTTTCTTGAACACTACTGGAACACTTATTTCTGGAATATTATTGATCACACTTTCTAGATTCCTACCTCCACGTTGACTACATGTGTAAAGTAAGATATGGCCAGCCACCAGGACACATGCACATCACATCAAACCATAAGGATCACTAACCAAAGTATTTGTCAAGGGCCTTGTGTTTTAGTTAAAGTACATAGTTTGGACAGTAGTAACACTATGCATTAATTCTAAATATTGTTCAGGGCCCGAGAGTGCGACCAATTTGGTCACAAATGCGACCAAAATTTGTAAGGGTGCGACTAAGATTTTTCCTAGGTCGCACCGGTGCACCTAACGTCCTCGCATCCGCTTCCTCTCCACTAACGAAGCGATGTCGTTTATATGGATATGGTTTAATGTTGCGTTACATGACCCATTCCTTCTGGAAAGCCATGCTTTTGTTCGGATCTCTCCTCCGCGCAGCCCCGCCCCCATTCACTCACACACGGCAACATGGAGAGACACAGCGCCGCCGGTCCAAACTCCCGACATTTGTCTACAGTTTTAATTGTTATTAACACAGCTGTATATTAAGTATGAGAGGGAAACCTGTATTGGTACCAGTGTTTCCGCTGGTAACTCTCTGTTACTGCGGCCGCCACGGCAAAAAATACATTAGAAGTTAAATGCAATTAACTTCAGTTGGTTGAGTAATAGCGTGTAAGACGGAGCCTGCTGGATCATAGTTCATAAAACTGCAGCGCAGTGACGATACAGACATTTCATAGCCTACACAAGACGGGTGTAACGCATAGACAGTATATAATGGACCAATAGACCCCGTTGCTCTGGACGGAGACCAGTGAAGGCTATTAGAAGCACTTTTCCGGTGATGGCCAGCTTTACTGCGCAGCCTCCAACTGAGAGAATGTGACGTTAGCAACGTGTCTGAAAGTTGGAAGTCTTCTGGTAGCTGTGCCAAGAGAAATCTCAATCATTCCCAATCTTACAGATACGGAGAGTGTAGGTGGATGTAAGGAGATAACATGGGCACAGGCTAATTATTGCTAAATAACATGCTAGTTAACATTAGTAATTAAACCTAAACAGCTCATGTAAGTCGAAACTGCCTGCGAGCTTCTCCTGTACTATACGGTAATTCCTCTACTGTGCGACAGTAAGTCACTTGGTTATGACACAATCGTTAGCTTATATTTACAAAAACGTCTGCTACGGAGCCATAACGTGAGGTACAAGTTAATGGAGCCTTTTATACATTGTCGTGTTTCTTTGGAACTAAACAACGGACAAATAGAGTCTTCAAACATTTCTGATGTAAAGTTATTCGCAGTGAAGTGACGTAAAAACAAAAATGGCGGTCAGCGGAATGCTAACAGGAGGTGATGGCCAGTTAGCAACAAAATGGCGCCATAAATGGCTCGAGTTCTGAAGCGAAGCTTACCCCCTTGGTGTAACGCCGCTAAAGAGTCAGCCGTCACTCTCTGAGTAGCCTAGCATATGCTTCAGCCCATCGCACTCCCCTTGGCTTTCGGTTGCTCTTTATTTATTTTTTTAAATTTCGGCCTTTATTTTGATAGGAAAGCTGAAGACATGAAAGGGGGTGACATGTAGGAAAGGGCCGCAGGTCGGAGTAAAACCTCTATATTTACCAACTGAGCTATCCGGGCGTCCTCTTTCTCTTTAAATCAGTCTGTTATTGCTGTTGAAAGCTTATGAAGGAGCTTTCTCAGATATATATATTTTTTTATATATCCTAGGCTATTTATTTTAGATAACTTTCATTTACATGTGTTGCAGCTGTATATTTTCAAACTGGTAAAGGAAACCCTGTCTTTGCATTTTATTTTAATCACAATCTGTTTTTATAAAAGAGCTTGTGAAAAGTGGCTTTGACTTAAAACTGAACATTTAGCCCACTTTGTAAAAAATACAGAGCTATATATCGTGTATCGCCATTCAGCGTTACGGCGATGAAAAATTTGGGTGCACCTAAATTTTGTGCTGGTGCACCTAATTAAAAAAAGTTAGGCGCACCAGTGCAACCAAGGCAAAAAGTTAGTGTGGAGCCCTGTTGTTGACATTTACATTGCCAAAAAATACGTCCGTTATCTGCCATCTTAAGGTAGTGCAAAGAAAGAAGAAGCAGTATAGATGGAACATTATCTAATGCATGTGTCAAACTCTATAATATTACATTCACAGCTTCTACATTGTACAACTTAACCAATACCCTAGCATTGTGTAGGCCAATCGCAACCACAACAATTAGTAGTTAGCTGGATAATAATTTTTCCTAATAGACCATAATATAGCTACGTTACTAATCTACGGTTACCTGGGAGAGCATCGTAGCTCTGCTCGGGTCCTGCAGGTCTCTACAGAGAGAAGACGATAATTAATACAACTCCATGAGTAAGGCCTCAAGAAGAATACATGATTCCCATGGTAAATTATTAGCTCAGTAAGGTAGCCGGTAGCTACAAGTTTTAGATAACGTTAGCAGTATAGCTAACGTTTAATGCTAACTTAAAAAAGCTTTACTAGCTAGCTAGCTAGTAACTTAACACAACGAAACAACAAATGTCTAGTAACCATGCTTGCAACGTAGATCACAGATAATATATAAATGATCAATACTTACACTTTATTAATCTTGTAGTAATCCGCTGTGGAGTGGCTTGTGTGTCCTCCAGACCAGACTCTGAGTCTCTAACGTTAGTTTACCTGCACTGAGGCTGAGCTGTCACTCAAACTTTCCCTTAACTTTCCCTTAACACTCATTAGCCAATGGGGACGCACCCCTGTAAGACCCGCCCACGCGAGATATTTGTGTCAGAATCGCAAGCAAAAACTCAGGGAGCGCAAAGGAGAAAGCTGGGAGCATGACTCCAAACGTGATGGAGAGAGCAAAAGACTGATCATTGAGAAAGAAGCAGAGGGAACTGTAAACAAAACGACATAATATCAAACAAATAAAAGATCAATAGTTTACAACTACACAAATGTTTTGTTTGCAAGTTTTAAGTTTTACCTTTGAGGTGACAATTTTTTTGCTTGAGTTAGTGTGTTTTGTTTGATACTTGAGAAGTTTTTTTGGAATTAAAGTCACAAAACTAATCCCATAAAAAACGACCTTATGCTTGTGCCAAGCACTTAAGCAAAGTTGCAGAGACATGGGGCATTGCAAATAAAGTTACAACTATCGACACAGACAGTGCACTGAATATGATCGCAGCAGCAAGACATTTTTCTTTTGTTTACAGTAAATAAATTATTAAAACATACAAATCTTAAAGTCAAGTTCATTTGATTCCCAATCAAGATACACTGGTAAGAATTGCTTTCCTTTGTTAAAATGTACTTAAAAACAGTTCTGAAATGCAAAATAATATAATTTTAATCATGTGATAAAACATGCGATTAATCGTGATTAACTATAGAAATTTAGCGATTAATCGTTATTAAGAAAAAAATGAATTGTTTGACAGCCCTACTCAAAATTCACAATTAGAAAATCTTTATGTTTAACAAGGAAGACAAGGCACACAGTGTAAAAGAGTATGATCACATGGTTTTAAAAAGACTACCAATATATTTCCTATTTTCATGTACTCATGCATTCAAATGTTCCTTCTGCAAGGATATTGTTCACTGTAGTTTACAGTAAAAGACACACATGCAATGAGCACACATTTAAAAATAAAAAGTAGTGAAAGATGCCAATAAGCTGCTGAACTTGGAAAGTGTGTCTCAGTAACTAAACTAAGAAACTAAAAACAAAAAAGGTTAATCTAGAAAGCACTAACATTACAACTTAGGAGGAACACGATTTCAACTGCATTTTAACAACCAATTTCCATCCCATTTTTAACATTTCAAACAAACACATTCTCTTTCTTTTCTGAGATAAATGTATGATCCCAGATATGATGGTGTGGTGGGACTAATTGATCAACTAAATAAAAAAAAACATTAAAAAAGATCTTCACCTGGATCCCATTTACCAAGTGAGAAGAGATACAAGGGGAGGTGAGGGAAATAATGAGCCTAATGGCACGGCAAAGTAGATGGTGCTTTAAAAAAGTTGGAGCCTTCCACAATGACACCTGCATCTCCAATTACTGAGTCTCGCTGTCTTTTTGCTACTGCTGCCGCCGTTTCCGTTACTAAATTGGGGTCTGCCAGCTGACGTGTGCACTGGCTCCACACTAGTACATACTGAACATCTCTGTAGTGTTAGAAATGAAATCCATCATAACGGCTCATTTCAGCTCAAATTCAACGTTCAATTGTTATATTTATTTCACAAGAAAGTGAAAAAACCAGCGGCAAGTAATTGTCTAAATTAAGACCAACACTGTATTGTTTCAAGGTGTTAAATCATACCACTATTTCCTTATTTACTAAAAATGTAATGTGCATTTGTGGGTATGGGAAAATCATGAACTAAAATATATAGTGGCCTCCAGTAATAGTTAAGTAGAAGATATACACATTTTATTTCTCCAAAGATGTAATTTAGATCTAATATGACTAAAATAAACCCCAAGGCTGAGATGTTCTTCTTATCTGATGGTTTAGTGTGAACAAAAGAAAAGTCCTTTACTCCGATCATCTAAGTGAAAAGAGATCGTGATTGAATAGTATGCTAGCTTTGTGCTGAATGAGAAAAAGCAGTGATTGCACAGATCAGAGCCTGAGCAAGCAGTAAGGAATACTGGTCAAAGAGAAGACACTTTTTAGAACTGCAATTATACCTTTTTTTTGACCATGTGTGAGGAAATATTAGTTGAAAACAGCTTGATGTTGTAGAAATAAAAAGAAGTTAGGAAAACTCAATGTGGGAGACTTTTGTTAGTTCTTAAAGAGTCCTTTGATTGGATTATTGCTGTAAACAAATAAAACAATCTAATAGGCCTTTATAATAAGTATTTAATTGGCTAATTCAATCATATCACAATGGACCAGCTGTGACTCATTAATATTCAGGAGAAATACACATTTAAGCAGGAGGCTAGAAAGGCAGCTTATTCCCCAGAGTCCTTATGTTTTCTCGCCCCGCAGTTTTCCTTGGATTAGGGTGGCATCTAAATCATGGTTGCAGCTGCCGCCGTGGTCCTGCTTGGCGACCTGCTACGTCATGCTACTTCCTGCAGTGCCCTGCTATGCCCTGACCTACTACAACTACTATTTCTAGTCATAGTTGCATTAACTTTATTGTGACTATAATTGCCACTGCTCATCACACCTCCAACCGGCACCGTCAGATACCGCCTACCAAGAGCCTGGGTCAGTCTGAGGTTTCTGCCTAAAAGGGAGTTTTTCCTCACCACTGTCACACTAAATGCTTGCTCTTAGGGGAATTATTGGAGTTGTTGGGTCTTTGTAAATTATAGTATGGTCTAGACCTACTCTATCTGTAAAGTGTCTTGAGATAACTCTTTTGTTTTTATTATTGAACTACAACTAAGAAAAGCCAGGACTGGACCTGGGTATAGTCTTTCCCCCGCTGTGTTTGTTTAATAAAAAAGTGGTCCTGATTCTACACATCAAAAACATATTTTCATCTGAGGCAGTTGACAATGGAAATACCAGGTGCAGTGGCTTTTGGTTTACATGTTATACCCTCTTCCCAGTTTGTGCCTAAAGTACTTACTTATGTACATATACAAATTTTAGCTGTGCCAATGTTCTTCCAGTTCACCTGCGCAAAACCTCACTGTGGACCTTTAGTGAATATGGAAAAAGAGAATAGAAATAGAAAGTGTAGAGAGAAATATAATTCCCCATGGAGTGGCATAAGACCACTGGATTACAATTTTCCCGCTTTTAACAATGTACAGTACTTTCTGCTTGGTTTACCCTAATACATCTTAGGTGTAGCTAATGCAGTGGCTAGGCTGCTTTTACATTCAATCATCTGTCCATAGACACGATGTTGGATGATATGTTCTATTTTTTAAGAAAAAGAAAATGACAATGGCAGTGAGATCTAAAAGGAGATATAACATGACGAAAACAATAAATGGCTCTAAATATGGTTTGAGTATTTTTGACACATCATCATTAATTATCATTAAGCCAATTTCCCAATCAATTGCCTAATTAGCTCATATTTTCATTCATATTCCCTGCTCTAAAACATTGATTCTCTCAAAGCTGGATCTTTCATTAAATATATATTTCTTCATGAAAGGGTTCCTACTGAGGGACACATCATGCTCTAAATCTACAGTCTCTATCAACTACTTCCAATTCTCTGATGACACAGAAAAATGTTCTTGTACATGAGAAATGGTAGGATAAAAATACTTCCAGCACATCCCCGAGTAATTGTTGATGACACTTGAGCAGCAGCAGCTTTACTTTTTGAGCCATGCTCATTTTACCACAGCTCTGACTTGGCAGAAAGGTCCCAACGTTTTTTTTTTTTTTTTTTTTCCTACAGGTGGAACTGTCTAACCCTAGGATGCCCACTGGACAAATTACATCCCGACCATCTACTGGTGTGAGACGCCAATTCAGGAGCCTGATCCGAGCGGTGCTGCCTCTCACAGAGCAAAGACACTTTGGATCGATTGCAGTATTGCCCAGAGCACTTACTGCTACTCACATCCAAACCACAAAAAAACTATTTGGCGTGGGCATGCCCCCATGGATATTAATAATTGAAAGGTTTCTTGGTCATACCAGGTTTATTTCAGGGAAACAAGGGCCATCCAGCGATTTTTAGCGCACTGTTGTTCAGAAATACCCCTCCCTCCAGCTTGAAGACTTCAAGTAGAAGCATTACTAACATTCTATCCACTAACCTCCCATGTTCAATTCATTTTCCCACATAGCTGCAAAATGTGATAGGCCAAGATAACATGAACAAATGTGAAAAGCACATAAAGCTACTGCAAGGCAATTTAAATTTGTAATTTTCCGGAGAGCAAAGCTGGGGGCGGCATAAGCATCTTGGCTGATTGGCTCTTCTACCTGAACACTGGGGTCCCGCGGGCCTGTCGGTTAGAGACGGATCACAGTTTATTCTGATGTTGTGAAACATAAAGGCAAAGAGTACATTCAATAGGAGCAAGAAATTCTCTGCAGCTCAAAGGACCACGGGCGAACGACTAGGATCATAACAATGCTCTGCTACTCGATAACTGTTCACTGCTTCGCAGGCCACAGAGCTCACTGTGAGTGATTTTCTATTGGTTTCATACTCTATCAGTTGTGGGCTCTGGATCTTTATGAATGCCATCAAAAGACGCGGTGCCACAAGAGAGCCCTGTGCGAAACAGCAGATGCTGTGTTTTTCACTTCTTGAAATATATTAATGACACTGTCTGTGAGAGGAGCTGGCTCATCCCATAGAGATCCAGTGTTGGAGAGTGTGGGCACTGACCTGAACAATCCACACTTCAGTCGCTCCCCGGGGGGCTTTCATGCACATTTACTCATAGCAGAGATGGGGTCACGATGCCCTCTTAGCACAGCACTAACACACTAACAGCTCCTCCACTGACTGAAAACACACACACTACACTGCACACACAATGTGTAGCCCATCTAAAGCAGTCAGATATGACACGCATTCACCTGTGAAAAAAGACAAGAACATTCAGACAGCACGAGTGCGCCGGATACTTGAGCACACCTTGCGCACACACGCACGCGCGCACACACACACACACACACACACACACACACACACACACACACGCACGCACACACACACACACACACACACACACACACACACAGGAAGCATCTTATCTGCTGTAACTCCTTTCACCGACCCAGGGACTGAGAGCTGAACTACAGGTGTGCTCTCTTTCTGTCTTTCGTATGCTGTGGTTTATACACATAACGTCTTCTTCCAGAGTACTATCACAAACTTCTTCCAGAGTACTTATCAACAAACAATTTACAATCCAAACATATACTGCCTCTCTCCTGTTCTAACAACATCTCTCTCTCTCTCTCTCTCTCTCTCTCTCTCTCTCGCCAATCTATTGTTTGGACACTGAAAATGTAAACAATTTACAATCCAAACATATACTGCCTCTCTCCTGTTCTAACAACATCTCTCTCTCTCTCTCTCTCTCTCTCTCTCTCTCTCTCTCTCTCTCTCTCTCTCTCTCTCTCTCTCTCTCGCCAATCTATTGTTTGGACGCTGAAAATGTGGTGCAAAGCTAAATATATTAAACAAGGTTAGTGTAAAGCCCCTTGTTGAACATATTGAAGGTACTTAGACCCTAGGCAACAATAATTGCTGATTGTAAATGTACTACATGGCTACAGAGTCTGCAATGGAGCTCAACAGTTAATTGTTTTTTGACAGAGTGCTTATGATTTCACTACTGGCCCATCTGTGCAATTATCAGTTTCAATTTCAAATCATATCAGCTTGTTAGCTAGCAATCCGTAGTATCCTTTGGATGGATTGTGTCCATCCCTCTGTCCGTCCATCTGTGAAACATGATTCTGAGAGGACAGTAGTCTGCTATTGAAGACAGTTGGAAAGATGACGCATCTTGGAACATTTCTTTTTGGCATTTCAAATAATTCCCTGATCTTTTTATAGGATCATTACATCTTGTTACAGCAGCCATCATGTGTCATCCAATTTGCACATGAACTGGCTGATTATAACTCGTGCTAGCAGTGGTCGGCAGTTATCTTACACCTTAGTTACAGCATCAGACATTGTTGCTGGGAGGTGACGTGTGAAAAACGTATCAATATCTTACAATAGGATAATTATTCTTAGTTTTGAAACCATGTTCTGCACATTACTGCATTATGACTACTGTCTCCAATGATATAAAAAACTGTTGGCAAATTTACACGTGGCTCTGCATCCAATTTACTCCATCATACCTTTCTTCCCCTGTGGTTCTTTGCAGTTGTCATGTAGGCAGGCACCCCAGGGTGACCACTGGGAGAGCAGGCAGTGGTGCTGGCAAGGGATGGAGCAGTGCTGGACGGCCAAGGGGGGCTCTTCACCAGCGCACAGCCTGGCATTCACAGGCCTGGACACTAACCAAACACAAGGATCACAGGCAAGGATATAGCGGGTCAAGCTCAGACGTGTGTGTGTGTGTGTAATTGCTGTCAGGTACAGTAATATTTTTGTAAATGGAATGCAAACAGAAGTATGTGCTAGATGTTGTGAAGAGAGTGAAGAAGATGAAGAAGCATCGGAAGGGAAAAGCATGGATGTAATTGAGTTCTGATTGTGAAGACGGGAGTGTATTTATTAGTAAAGGCTACAGTTTCAAATGTTGTACATTGTGGTGATAAACAGGGTAGATTTAGTGAAGCTTATTATGGAGGACCAATAAAGGAAGAAAAAATAAAGAACAGAAGGAAAATTGCTCGTCTCGTCTAGCGTCTGGCTCAGGAGAATATTAAATAGAGGACAGCGGCCGGCTAAGGGAGTAAACAGGAGCTGAACACGAAGATATTAAGGCAAGACACAACCTAACCAATTCACCGCTAAGCATGGCTGGTATCATTTGGAGTTCACAGAAACCTCAGCAACCTGTAATGGGCTCTGACATTAGTCTCTCACACAGAATGAGAACGTATTTCTTTTCCTTTTCACAACACAGGGATTTATTTTTCCACATTACCAGAGCAGGTGGCTCTCCATATTGCAGACATACAGCCACATCTGTTTGCATTAGGTAAAGGTAAACGCTACAGTTGACGTATTGATTTGTCCCTTTGTCCCTCACATCCATTGGTTCAAAGAGCTGCCCTTCTTGATATTCTATGTTCAGCTAACATATTCACTGTCCAAATACACCTCTGAGCTAGCACTTCTGTGAACATATCTGCTGAGTAAAAGGGGCATCCCACAGCAACTGCCAAAACCTCCTCAGCTATGGCATGAAGCCACCCAGGACTCATCAAGTATAAGAAAAATATGGATGGGGCAAAATTAATATGTTATTATTACATAAATGGCTATGTTTATTAGGCAAGAAAGAGTGTGATTTGCAAAAGAGCAGCTTATAGTTAAAAGTCATTAAAAACTACCCACTGTGCCTAATTAAAAAGATAAATGAAATACTTGGTATGCATGCTCCTAGTTTTTTTTTTCCTCTAATGATTGATTTTATAAGCCTAAAAGTTTCCTTTTGTTTAATTGAAATTCTGTAAAAGAATATCACTTTTTAGCACAACATTTTGAAGTCCATAAACACTCAGTAACACTGGTTGCCTTGGTGATTCTGCCTTTTTCATTTCTATTCATATATATTATTATTATTTTTTAACAGAAAAAACACAGCTGCAAATGCTTTCCTTTATGCATAACTGGGAGCAGCAAAAAATTATTTAATTAAGGCTTCACAACCAGTGAAACTGATTTGGTTCAGGGCAGGCTCCCAGGGACATTACAATAAATATAAAATTTAGATAAATTTAACCAACAAATTTATAATCACCAATTAATTATTTATACATTTAAAGACATACATATTTTCAATGAATCCTAGATTTTTTACCATGTCCACCACGGGGGTGATCACTGGAAATGCATGTATACATCTTACATTTCAACTGCTGTGCAAACAGCTGTACAGGAATGTTGCCTTAATAAAATAGTCCAGACAAATTTTGATGTAAATTAGGAAGTATTTGATTTAAAAAAATAACTAACAAGATTATGAACCTGACACCATATTTACCCCTTGTTTTTGGTATATGGCTTTTTGATATTCGTTGCTACGGATACATTTCAGCCGAGCTTAGGCCGGCAGCACTGCCAAAACCATAATATGAGCTGTGTTTCTCTCTACCTAACTTCAGTAACTGTCTTCTAACTTAGACTCTCAACATTGACTGACTTCATTATCTTATGCAGTCTGTCTTATGCCAGATGTCTATTACAGCTTGTTGTATCTGCATGATACTAGCATAATGCATAATAACAAACATAATTCACAGAAGGAGGGACGATAAAGTTCCGCTCGATGTTTAAAGTACATCAATTCTTCCTCTAGCTTGCCATATTTAATCCAATGTGAAAACACACTGCAAGTCTGTATCAGCCATATTTCTTAGCCTCATAAACACATATACAATATAATGGAATAGTCCTTATCACCTTTGTTCATGCCATCGTGTCCACCCCACATGTTAAAGTGATTTAGTCAGTTAGATTTCCTGCACTAACATTAATGGGAAAAGGAAGTAAGACTGAAAACACTAACGTAGATACCACTTTTAAACTTTGGCTGTAAAATTGATGTTTTAGTGTACATGTTGAGATAATTCATGCGCAGTGGCAGAATTTGTGGCAACAGTCCCCTTCCTGATGAGCTGTTGGTCCCCTTCCTGCACATGTGCAGACGCTTTGTCTGATTGGAGTAAATAAACCAGTATTTTCACAAAGATACCAAATAGAGATTTGCTTGTTATCTAAAGAGGAAATTAGGGATCTGATCTAATAAATATTACTGTTGTATAAATGGTAAGATGTTAATCCCCTTCTCTGTGATATATCATCATCCTCCAACAAGCACTAATTTTGGTTATATTCTTATTCTTAGGATAAGGAACTAAGAAAAAATATCAATAAGGATCAATGGTGTGTTTCCTAATATAGCACTTTATAACCTGAACAGAACAAAGCCATTCACAGTGCCTCAGATTCACCCACGCACACATCGATGGCAGCGATGCTGCTGTGCTCATCGGGAGTAATTTGGTCCTCAGTGTCGTGCTCAATTATTTTCTGGTGTGAACATTACTGTCTCACAAGGTCGCCAGCATAGAGGCTATAGATTTCTTGGCCCGGCGCAGTCACTTCCTGGTGTCTTCGCTGGTTCCCTGGCAACCTAAGACTCCAGGAAATACAGGAAATAGTCCAGCACACAACCTATGTAACCACAATGTGTCGATTTTACATTCTGGCTTTGTACGGATTAAACAGAAGAGATATAATTAGATGTAAAATGTGCTAATTCACATGCAGAGTAGTAGCTCCCCGTTGTTTAAAGTGTAAACTTGAATACATTAATGAATCTTCTTGTCTACTTGAACTGTGAACATGCGTTTGTCTGCTTATTATTTATTATGGCCTGCATAACCAACACAATGCTTTGCTGCTAACTTTCACTTCAATAATTTATGCTTGTATCAAAACACACCACTGAGTTTACTTGAAATGTATTTATGGTGTATCTCTTGAGTCACCATTTGCTTCCAGTGAGCCCTGGGTCAAACGTTTTTTTCTTACCCTCCTTCCTGTGATGTGGTGCTGAGTCATCGGGGACTTGAACACAGTAGGTCTTTCTGGTCTGGATCCCCCTTCCACACAGAATACTGATGTTAGCCAGCCGCCGGTCCTGCTGGCTCAGTAAGGGGAGGATGCGACATTCGCCCCAGTCAGTGGTCCTCCACACATAGCTGACAGAGCGCACACAGACACAAAACACACATTTGTAATTTGAACAAGCAAACAGCGGTTAAATTGAGTCACTGCTGGAGTTACTGTTTGATATGTCTCAAGAAGTACAAAGGAGCATTGTGTTTGTGTATTTTCAGAAACAAAGCTACAATCCATTCAGAAACAAATGATAAATGAATGCATTTATCAAAGGATAAAGTGTCAGCATACACACAGTATGAGGCAGTTGTTTCCGTCCCACAAAAGTCCCACAAAGCAAAAGACAAAACCCCCCAAGAGCAGTCTCTGGCAAGAGCCTCTCGCACAGTATGTCAGGAGGAAGGAGGCATTATTATTTTGATTTCAAAACTTCTAAAAAAAAAACAATGTTTGCTTTCAACTATGAAAAATGCAGCGATGCAGAAAGCAATAATATTGGAGCAGTTTACCAGAACAACAGCCTGTAGTAATCTATCAAACGCTTAATTTCTGTAATGACTTTTCCCTAATCATGTAAATCCTCTGCTCTCAGGCACTCCATGTAGATTTAGCAAATAAAACAAAATCTACCAGCAGGGGAAATAACTCTCTATTGACCGCTTTGTTTACTGAATGCAATATTAGCCAAAGCCCATATCAACTCAATCACTCCTAAAACAATGAGGTGTTTGTCATCCATGGTATGTCCATTTGGTCAGAAACTCCCAACAGTACATTACGTTATTCTAGGTATTACAAGGTAATTGAGGTTATGTCAAAACAAATATGCACAAAGTAATTCAATAGTGATATCATGAATATTTGCAGCCTTGAGGCTTTATCTCCTAATCATTCAGGTGAAAAAGCTCAGAGTAGCAAAATTAAAAATCATTATTTGGTTTTAGACTTTGACAATTTATGCAGAAACATCTGCATCAGGAGATTACCTGTGAACAAAGCTTTTGTTTCTGAGGATTGTGATTTGAGAGCTCAAAATGAGGTAATACGACAATAATCAACACTGTTAAGAATTACCTGGGGCAGTTTGGAAGTAAATCTCCTATGATGTGGCAAGCTTCTTTTTCCTCAAGGGCAGGACATTGTTTCCCTCCTCCGACGGGGATGTGCGTCATGATCCGTGACCGGAGTCTGTAACCAGGGGACAGGTCGGTGGACCGGCAGGTCTTAGAGCAGGGACTCCATGAGGACCAATCAGATGTCTGACAGTCCTTGGGCATCACACACGCCTGGAAGGTGAGAGGGGAGTTGTCCTTGGTGCACAGACTGTGGGTTGAGAAGAAGAAAATACTACAATTGAGAAATATCAAAGACACTTTATTTCATAACATAACATCTTTGAGTTGCTATATAGTGAGAGCATGGCAGATGTTAGGTGTGGTTTGGGATTTAAATAGATTGGTGGACAGATTGTATGAAGTAATAATGACAACAATTGTAAGAAATACCATCTGCTTGACTAGTGGATGTCTTGATTTCCTGTTACACAGATGACCTTTGCAGCTTCTTGTCTACATATTCAATAATAATAATATAATATTCAAAGCTATTATACAGCATAATAATAATAACACAGGTCTCAGGCATACAGTCAGCCTTCACAAAAATAGAAGAATAGAGGCTAAAAGAGCTGATAATTGCATAATTTAAACAATTGCATTAGTCATGTAATTACAATTCCATTGTTTAATTTGGACAATTTGATTAGGTAGGTTATTACGATGTGAGGAAAATGCTCATTTAAGAATTGCACTTTGTAATTAGGCTGCAATTAGAAAAGTAGAATGAGGCAGAACTCAGGTGGGAAATCCATTTTCAAAAGCTGCAATCCCACTTCTTAGCAAATACCATGCTAATCAGGCACTGTGCTGTAAATGGTCCCTTCACACTCATATGCCATGAAGCCAGTGAACCTGCCTTGTCGAGGATAATAACATGCAAATATCAAACAAATCACAAATATCTCTAAAGCTGCTATGCTTAGCTTCTATTTAGCAACTGCAATGCGCTGCCCATGACTGCAATAAAAGCAATGTCAAACAATAAAAAAAAATGCCTTCTTCCGACGGGATGTTGTTGATAAGTGGTTACTGATTCCACGGCTTTCATGAATGGCATTCAACAATGATTTCAACAGCCAGCTAATAGTGTCACTCTACACTAAGTAGATGATATAGTAGCCTGTTTAGTCAATATAATTGTCTCTTTGAAAAGAAAGCACAAGAGGGAATGTTGTTTATTTCTGCGTGTTTTCGTCTGTGTGTGTGTGTGTGTGTGTGTGTGTGTGTGTGTGTGTGTGTGTGTGTGTGTGTGCGCGCGCTTGCTCTGTGTGTGAGCATGTGCAATAAAATCCATTCTTATCAAATCCAAATACCAGGGTTTGCTCAAACAGCCGGGACAGGAGGGGAGCAGCACTTGACATTTACCATAATAGTGCCTCACCACCATGCTAATACACTGCTGAAACGCCAGCTCTCACATAATCCAGTTCTAATTGAATAAATAACCACCATCAATAAAAACATTTAGTTTCACAGAATACACCTCCGCTTGAGATAAATGACCCACTGGGATCATGAGGGGGGGATGACCATCGATCATGTCCATCTCATGTAACAAAACGAGTGTGGAAGAACCATAAAAACAATCAGCTCCATTAGGACTATTACCCCGGTCACACACCCACATTCAGCTACAGAGCACATTTTACAACTCACCTTATATTCTACATCAGTGGAAAAATAGATTAATGCGAGAAGAACCCAGTTATCTATACAGGTCTGTTCCCCAGACTAACTACAAACCAGCTCTATTCACACAGCCACTTTGCTTTCATTATAATCTTGGATTTATCTTGGACCTTAAGAAATGCCCTATTTTTCACTGTTTGTTTATTTCCCATGTAATCATCTCGGGTTCACCTTTTTTCATTCTCGCAGTATGAAAGGTGCAGCACCTTGCACCACTTGTGATTGGCTTACCTCAGCATAGCATTCCTGCCGTCACTCCGTGTGCAGCGGACTTGTCGTGTCTTGTATCCTACCTCCAGTTCCCATGACATGGGGTACTTGTGCGCATGAGGGTGGTGGTGATGGGCGTGGTGGTGAGAAGCCTGTGTGTGCAATGTGACTGTGTTGTTCTCATTGGAGCTGGCGCTGAAGTCCACTGTGGTCCTACCACTTAGAAGGGCATCCTTGTGATGGGGTAGTCGGCACTCGCTCCAGGCCCCTACTTTAAGGCTGTACTGGTACTCGCCCTCCCCAGCAGGGCAGTCAACAGAGCTAGAACAAGTCCTAGTCTCAGTTAAGTTGGGGCAGCTTGCGCCTCCGTACATTGGTGTGGCCAGGACATGTCGAGTCCGATGCTGCAGGCCAGCGCCGCAGGTTTTGCTGCAACTTGACCAGGAGTTGAAGTCTGAGACTACACAGTCCTGGGGGCAGGGAATGAGACATGCCTGCTCCACACGTGGTTTCTGGGAAAAGAACTCACATATCCTCAAGGTGACTGTAGTATGGTTTGAAGTGCGGACACAATTTACTTTGCGCCTCTGGATGCCATGCTGTGCTGTAATGCACTCAGTCGTCCTAAGCTTGAGCTCGTTGGAAAAGAAAGGGACAAGAACACAGCCACCCCAGTCTGACACCTCCCACTCAAAGAGGTTCTGGTGCCAGTCGCAGACCTTAAAGCAGTGACGCTGGCTTTCCGGCTTGTCCATGTGGAGGCAGTGGGAATGGTGGGTAGTCCAGCCCTCCATGTGGACACACCATATTGTCCTTGTCTGAACCCCGCCAGAACCACACTCCTCCCCGATACATTGACCCCACTGGCCTGCAACCAAGAAAAGACACATGGAGAAGGCATTTTCATTAAAACCCGGAGCTTTAGAAAAAAATGATTTGAATTACAGCTATCTGGCAGCTTGTAATCAAGCAGAATTCAAGGCCATTCGCTTAACCTCCATGATTGCTTTATTCATGAACTAAGGAAGAAAGAAACAAAAGTACTTCAATCACTGGGGGACATCAATATAAAAAATACAAGGTTAGTTTCTTAGTCACAAAGGACTAGATTCACTTAGATTCTTGGTCCCAAACTGATCAGTATCTTAGGCTATGCGAAACAGTTGCTGTTCGGTATTATTGTAAGATATGCTATTACTTCACTGATCTACAAAATGTTGTGAACTCTATAAATCTTAAAGGCAATACGTTGTTTTTAAGTTGAATTATTTATTTTTTATTTTCATCTCAATACAGCGTCCTCTTCAACAGTGAAAGCATTGTGTCTGCAAAGATGAGGCGCTGCACATGGAAGGTTTTTTTTTTTCATTCAAAATAACCCAAATCAACCAAAGACATGTATGACATTTTGCTGTGGACTGACTCTTTGCTAGCAGTACAGATGATTTGAGTTATCCTAATTTAATATAAGAACGCAATCAGAACCTTAAAATGAATATCACCAGTAAAATAATTTCTGTCTGCAAAAGAGAAGAGTTACAATAACGTCTAACTGCCCTTATTGAGTAATTCTTAGTGTATCGAACAAAAGCACAAAAACAAACACAATTTTCTTTTTGTATGTTGATAGCTTGATTGAGAGCTAGATTTGACATAACTAACTCAGAAACAGTTATTGTGGACACAAATTGCACAACAACTTTATGATCAGTCATACTGACATTAGGCTTAGAGCGTTAGTGTTAGGCAACTAAAACTAACTAAGCAGCCAGGTTAAGCTACGCTCACAAAAGGGGCAAAATCCTGTTTTGTTCATGAAAATGCTCAGTCAAACACATTTCACACACATTTCACAAACTGTGAAGTTTTGAAAGAGAGCGGCAACTTCCTTTTCAGGTATTCACCATCCTATTGGTGTGATGATGTGGTTGATTTCTGCAGCGAGAAACAGAAACACACTCGGCACCCACTGCTTGGTAACATCAAAGTGTGTGACAAAAGCACAGTCATTTTCCACCTCTGTCGAATAGCGAAAAGTAGAAGTACTCTGTGGTCAGAGAGAGAACAAAATTGTTTATATCTTCTTTTTTTTTCGCTGTGAAAACTTGTGTCAGCGTCAAATTGTAGCTTAAAATGTAATACTAAATGGGATCAAGGCTGACCACACACCTCTATTTCTGTGGAGGAGGGAACGACAAACTTTTCACAGCCACCTTCAAGTCTGTAGACAGTGAGGATATAAAACTAAAAAAAGCAAGATTTTGGATATAAAGTTCACCCATCTGAAAAGAAATGAAAGCTCTGTTTTATTTATTCATAAGGGGCAAAAAACTGTTGATTGGAATCATAATGTTGCAGTGGTTGGCACCATCGCCTCACAGCAGAGGGTCCTGGGTATGAAAGACTGTGTGGAGAAAATGGATGGATAGATGAAAAATATAGTTAGATTGTCTCCAACTTTGATATGCACTAAATGTTGCTGCTATCAGAATGTTCCAGCAAACAAAGTCTCATGAAAATAGTTGTCAGTATTGTGTAGGCAAGCACCTTTTTGGTTGCTCTAAATCTCTTATGAAGTGGATTTCTCTCATTGACCGTGCATGAAGCACCTGTTGAATAATAATGCTCATTTTGTTGAAGGCTTGTATCTGCCGTCTCTATTTCAATATGTTCTCAAATCTATACCAAAAAGTGCCATGATATAGTGGTCCACGTTGTGTTAATGTCTGCAGAATGTGTAGATTACGTTTATTAGAAAACGTGAGTTTAGAATTATAAGGTTCTATCTCCACTTTTGGTCGAAATTGAGTTTTCGACATAATCTGATCCATTAGGTGTTTATTAATGCCTGTGTGGTGTTATTTTTGTAAAGAAATGTTTTGTTAGTTAGTTATTAATAAAATGATATACTACATAACAGTTTTGCCAGCTGGTATGTAAAAAATTTGATGATCAATATCTCAGAACTACCATAAACGGAGATAGAACCTTATAATTCTAAACTCACGAAAAGCTAATTAAATTGCAATTTCATAAAATGCAACATCAATTTGTGATTCATAAAACCCAATCCAAAAACGAATTTGTGCCCTATTAATTTAGTTTTTGACCTTTTTGTCTTCATTTGCAAAAGAAGTAGACATAAATCAGAAAAAGAAATGAATGAAATCAATTCGCTGAGATGATGTGGTTATTTACGTCAGTCACCTTCACTTCTCATCCAGTTATTTTGCCACATGCTATGAAAGGGATAATTTGATTCATTTCTTTTAATTGGAATTAAATTGATGTAATAATGAGATCTTACTGCTTTCTAAATTGCTTTCGAATGACAACTTGCTGAAACAGTTTATTGCCTTTTGGTGCCACTGAAATCTGTTGTTAACACTTTGTTCCCTGTTCAATTATTGACACAATAACACTGCTTGGAAGCTGTAGCTTTTTGCTTAAGGGAGCAATATTTCAAACTGCTAAATTGTTTCATAGTTCATCGAAGCACATCATTGAGTTTATTCGTCGTGGCTTTGCAATGCTAATGTGTGCTTACAGTGTAACTTACATCATTATGTTAATATGATCATTTTGTCTTACACTCTGTTTTTAAAGCGAGTACAATACTGCAAACTTTTGTACACTGGAAAAGAGTTTAATTATTTGTCTATTGGCTTAAAGATAAAATATGTAATATATCTGCATTAAAATGTCTAAAAACAACTACACCTATGTTATACATTTGTGTTGTTGTATACTTACATTATCAACAATGTTCAAACCCAGGGAAATCTGTAATTTTAATCAATGACACAGGACGTTTCATTTAGTCGTCTGTCACTGGCGTCATGTAGACTTTGACCCCTCTGGTTCCTCTAACTTCCGCCAAAACACGGGAACCCAGATGATCCGTTCAACAGTATTTGTGAATCATACAATGTCACAGAATTATACTAAGTAACAGGATTTTTTTCTGACACACAGCATATTCTTTTCATTATTACATTCCATTTTGCATAATACAATAGAGACCTAATTTATTGCAATAACAGAAAGTTTAATGTTTCAACGTGGAACAGACAAGAAACAGCGGCCATCCCGGTTTCTCCTGTCCGCCCCGGAGATGCCGCACGCCATCCCAACCAACAAAGTAATGGTACGTGTCCATATAGGCATTTTTCCGCTTCCCAGCATTGCACACTAGTGGGCTTATCACTAGCAGTTATTAGTTTATCTTCACTGACCACCGACAAGCAAAGAAAACAGGTTATACCCAGAACGCTTCACATGGGGCTGTCTGCTCCAGGTTTCAAAAACACGTTTGGAAATGAAAATAGGTTTCTGAAAAAAAGTTTTTGAGAGAAACAGGCTATGCAGTTGCTGAATCTGTCTTCGATCAACAATGGTCAGTTTAAAAGACTTTTGTCAGCTTATGAGAGGCGGTGAGCCGAGCTTCCCGCTCCTCATTTGCACAAAGTAGCCTGGATTCACTGTTATGCAAACCCCTTTCCCCACGGTGTTGAAAACACCCGAGAGGGGACACTGACACAAACACACTGATTTTACATCTTGCTAATGTTAGCAGCTACCACCACAAATAAAATCTAAGTAATTTATGTTGGAAAAACTGCGGCTATTTCATTAGAATGACATGAGATGAATAAATGTTACTAACTAAACTTTAATTTATTAACTTGTCTGTGAACAGATACATTTTAATCGGCAATGGTGGTTAACAATAAAGACAACGACTCCCATGATCCAACGCAAATTCACGACATCCTCTAAAGTCTGTGTTTAAATCCGTGGTTTCAATTTAGAGATCCCTAACTGCACTCAAAGGTTGTTGATTGGCATAAACAACATATGGACATGGATACGTGTGACTTGTATTGAACCAGGGTTGACGTGACTGTGAGCAATAATATTATTTGCTTTCACAGGATGTGCTAATTCCTGATCCTGCGTGAATTGACATTGAGGACAACACACAATAATGTAGAGAAAGCATTCTCATTAACAACTTCATTGGAGAGACACACTCAAATGCAGCAGTCAATAAAAATGCAGCAGACTGATAAATAATGAGCTACACCCGTGGCTTATGGCACTAGAGCTCTATCAAGAGGTCAAATTCTAGGCACTTGAAAGCAAAAAAAATATTTGGTTACATTAGCCTCATTAAAGAAATACTTCAAACTCAAAATTATCATTTGTATATTAATTAATCACCCTGTGTTACCTTGAATTCCTGAAGAAAAATTTCTCGCATGCCTCCACGATGAAGGAAGTATTTAACAACAGCGTCCATGCCCAAAATGGAGAATAATATATTATTCTCCATTTTGGGATTTTCTGCTCACCGTGGAGACATAGAATACAAGGTAATGGAGGGAGGGTGAAGTGTTCCTTAGAGCAAAAGGCCATTTGTGTCTATTCTATATAGGCTACCTTAAAAATGAGCTGCATGCAACATGAAGCCAAACAAAAATAGCTGAAAATAAGAACATAGGTGCATACCTACACTGAAGCAGCTCAGCTTGGGTATGAAAACATTTTTATTGCCACAGCCCAACTTATTTCATGTTCATGCACAGCCAAAAGTGGACCTTCACCAATACATGTGCACTTAAACAGCTAAATTGTTTCACCACTACAGTATATGGTTTGACTAACCTGCATATTTTCATTCATTATTTTGTATTTTATACTGCATATTTAGGGTGCAGCCTGTTGTATTAAACTGAGCTAACATGACTTTGTTTCAGTTTGAAATGGATAGTTTGAGCTCCGGCTTAAGATGATGTGAACTGCCAGGTTATTTGTAAGACAAGCGCTTTGAACAGGAGAGTTTCTGTCAGAAGAGAGAAGGGGCTACGCAAGATCAATCACGGCCGTTAAAAACATTTACGTATATGAAAACCTTTTAATTAGACAATACAATTAGATATCAGTAGAATTTAATTTGAAGAAGTGTAGTCGTGCCCCCACTTCTAACATCCCTGCTCCACACGGTGCTTAAAGAGATGTTCTCGATTCAGTCATAGCTGAAAAGACCAAAAAAATCATGAGAAAAAGACATGAGAATCTGATCATAAAGACCTTTAGTGTCAACACCGAGCATCTGAGTGCACTGCTCTTTTGGTCACTGATGGCACTATTTCATGATAACCAATCTTTGACCACCTGTGCTCAATGTTGCCGTTTTCACGCTGTGCCAGGATATGTGTGCCTGATTTAGGGAGGTGTGATTGGGAGTGATTCCGCTGTCAGTGGAGCCAGCTAACACAAGCACTAGTTCATCTCCTAAGCTCTGAATAATCACTCTCTCGATCTGTTAGCATCAGCATCTGTCAAGCCCTCAGGAGGAACCAGTCACCCGCAGCTCCTTCATCCTGACGCACTTGGTCGCCTTGCTTACACCTCCAGGGGGCTCCGGTACCCCAGGGGTCCCCTGCTTTATTTACTATTCCATTTACGTCTGGATATGAGAAAAAACTGATTCGGCAAGAGGCTGTGCAGACTTCTCTACAATACAGGAAAAGACCTGAATTAAACAGAGCTGGTGTAGCGTGACTGAACATATCTTCTCTTTTTTTTTTTTTTAGTTGGACAAATGATAGCAAGGCTGTACGACAATAACAAGTAACACAACAAAAGCAATCTCTACTGTGCCCCGAAACCAGACAAACGGAGACAAAGAAGAAGCAAACAGCAAAGCAGTAAATTGTTTCTTAAACAGCAGCGCTCCATCAAGAGAAAACTGCACTCACCACTGTTAAATCTTTTGCCTCTCTGGTCTCTTTAATTACATTTGGTAAAAGCAACACTGAGTCAGGTCAGTAAAGTCTTAAAGTATTTCTTGGTGCTTTCAACTTCATATCACCATTTTGGAGCTTTTGATGTTCAATGTTTACCAGTGATGCTTTAACTATTAGACCAGCTGGATTTTACACGGCCAGAAAACGTGCTTCTGTAAGCCATGCATTCTGCTTCAACGTGTCACAAAAGAGACACAAAGCTTTTCTTTACTTTTATTGACGATATTGATCCGTGTCTCACTGTTCCAAGCACTTTATTTAGCTTGTATAAGTAACACATCAACTACCTCAGGTTATGTAGAGACTTAAAAATGTTCAATACTGCAGCTTGAACAGAACAGCAGAAGCACACTTTTGATTACACGTTCATCTACGTGAGATGCTGATTTAGTACAGTGACATATGCAGAGAGCAAAACATGGTTTTCTCTACGCCGCAGTTTTTTGTGCCTTTTCCTTACATACATCTGCAGAGTTTACTCACCATCCATCTTCAACTTCTCTGCCAGAGTTAAGTTTGACTGTTTAGATACATGCGTCCTTTGTCACAACACATTTTAAATTAAATGATACCTATGCCACTGTGCCTTATTATGCACAGACCCGTCCCCCATGCCACACTTCCATTAGTTGTAATTTATGAGCAGCAAGTTGCATCTTCAATTAAAACATTCATATATGCAGAAATTCATCAGATTATCAACAGGCAGTCAATCCATCTCCAGAAGGCCTGAATCAGCCCATTTTAACCAAGTTGTGTTTATAGAGCAGGTTAGAAGGAAATTTGTGAAATGTAAAAAAAGTTGAAAATTATCACCAGGGGACAATTCACAAGCAGATTAAGTGACAAAAACACAATTATCACCTGCAGCTAAAAATAAAGTTTGTGTGATGATAAAAACAGCTACTGTGAGAAGTTTGACCTTCCTGCTTGAATATAAATCACATATTTCCATAAATGCTCAATAAGTGAATGCATTATAGTATTTGTGTTTTGGCTTGACAATGAGATACTTACTGCAGCTTGCATTATCCCGAGGCAAAGCATCAAAAGCAGCTTCAATATCCCACACTAATGAATTACGTACCTTGGGGCTGCAATACCATACACATGGCCCCAAAGGGATTTTGTTTTAATTTAGCATTCAGCCCTACAGCGCCAGTGCCAGACCTACTTGAATGCCTAATCGCTAACTGAATGGCCAGCAGTATAAACAAGACAACACTAACACATGTTGTGCCCATTGAGTGATGTAATCCCCATTTGGGCCAATCAGTAACTAACCAAATGAAAATTGTAATGCAACCCCACTCTTTGGCTGTATAGCATTATTTTAAAATGCAGCTATGAGACTCATTTCCTTCCATTAATGAGAATCTGATTAGTGGTGTTGAAGATATTATGCTCGATAAACGGACGGATAAATAATACAATAATACATACTCGGACTGATCCAGAGTCTGTAGCCTGATTCCAGGTGTGACGGTTCAAAGAGCCAGTCTCACACTCTATAAAGAATAATGCAGGACCTACAAGCTCCTCCGCTCTGATGACCTCAAATCCATAATGCAGTAAATCATGAAGAGGATCATTTTAATACCAGCATAAAGACTTCTAAGTGAATAATCAATCATCTTTAGTTAGTATTAGCATGAATACTTTAGAGAGTTATCACTGTGTGGGGTAAGGAACTATTGTAAAATGCACAGAAGTTAGACAACTCAGTAAGGTGGACCCACAAGAAATAACAGGGGAAACAGTGAAAAACTCAATTAGAATTATGCCATGGTATATTATGGTTCCTGTGCCACTATGCGCAAATACACCGATAGTGATATAACATCATCATTGTCGGTCTGCATCGACAAATTAAAAAAACACATTTACTTTCAACAACTGAATTCAAGGCCTATCATTAAGGTTTTAAACTGGTGCACAAGGCCAAATGAAATGACTACACGTGAAACATATGTATCGTTATACCCCTTTGTGTTTTGTCTGACTCAGTTACGTGACAATCGCAGCGTGACATGGGGTTGTGTTTCTCCAAAAGTTGATTCTGTTTTAACTTTTTGCCGAAGGTACGCTGCTTTATCTCCCCGGCATCCTCTGCGGTCACCACCAACGCAGCCTTACCTTCCTTGGTGTGAATGCAGCCTAAGTTGTGTTACAGTAGCAGCACCTCAATAAAGCATAACTGCAAACCTGGGCATCACCACAAAATACAATATGATGAATGCACATGATAGTAAAAAGAGAGACAACATGCTAAGTTGATTTATTGCTCAAAGGTTCCAGGCTACTTTTTAAGCCAATTTATTATTTGTTACTGTATGTGCTAGGGAAGACTGACTTTGCACTAATATCAAATAAAGACAATAATACAAAAATAAACACAGTACAATATATCACATCATCAAGTTATATCCAAAGACACATTTAGCAATGTTTCTGTAAACATGTGTATGTAAAACTAAGCACACATACTGTGAAATGAATATAAATTTGTGCTTGAGCCATAGTTTTGAGTGTACACCTTTTAACTGAGGTGAAACTTTTGCTCACTGGTAGCTCGAAAAGCTTAATCTGTATATATGACAGCATATGTACAGATGAAGAATAATCGTTAAAAAAAACATTCTTATTTTCCGCTCTGCCTGATATATATTTTTTCCGGATCATTGCTTGAGTAACATTTGTCTTTGTTTCTCCCCTGTATATGCTAACCTGCCCACAGCAGTGGGCTGTCAGGGAGTTTCAAATGGGTGCTGTTGAAAACACAGGCTCCTTTCGGTTTAGTCAAGACAAAACGAGCAAAGGTGGGTGGATACATAATTCAATAAAACAGCTTACACAAACATCATTTTCCTGGGCGTCCATGTCTTCATGATAAAGGCCCTGGACTAATTCATTACAGGTAACGTATTGACTGAAATTAGTGAATGAGCTAGGTTTTAAGTTTTAGTGTGGAATTGGTGTTATTTTTGTAGATGTCGCTGTCAATTCTGAAAAAAATAATATTTTTCTTTCAAATGTAATTTCAGCATGGTGACACTGCTAGACAGCTTTAAAAGAGACGCAAAAAATCTATAGTTAAACTGGGAACTTTAAATGTGTCTGATTGCTCCTTGTTAACCTGGTGAGTAAAATGTTATCAAAACAATGTAACAGAATGACAAATGGTATTGAATTATGTGTAATGTCATGTCAGCACAGCACAGGACGGCAGTAGCGTTTTATACTCTGCAATGATTTAAACACTTAAAGTGACATTTATGAATGATGATGCAGGTGAGTTTGTGGAGATGACATGATTGACTTGAAATCAAAAACCATAGAAATGCATTGACTGGTTTGGAATTATATTAACGGAATATTTACATGTGTTTAAGGGGAGATTTGACAAGCAAGTGTTCATGGTTGAACATGCTGAAATTTCATTAGAGCACTGATTGCTGATGCACCGCAGATGTTTGCTCTCAGACTGAGCAGCGATTCCTGACGTGCTGCTCGATTTCTGCTCAAGTGCGAGGTGAAAGCACTTCAAACTGAGGCAGGCAGGTTTCGTCTACCACAACAATGTAATCTAGCAAGTGCTCAAACATACATGTACCTAAACAACTAAAAATGGTGCTTAAAATGAGTCACATCAGCATGCTCTTAGCTGTTGCATCTATTACATAGTTATGTTTAGACCATAGGTTCTCAATCTTTTTACAGCCAAGGACCCCTTGCAAAAGAGATACAAGAGAATTTACTAGGGAGGGGACCCCTCATGTATGTCCTTTGGAATAATTTGACGTAGCCTATTTTTCACACTATAATATAATCTCAGTTATGTGAAACAACAAAAGATGTTAGAAACAACAAACAACAACAAACAAAATGTTATTTATGAACTATTATAGATTTTAAAGGTGCACTGCCACACGTATTTCATTACTTTGTGGTAATGTCTGAAGTTCTACCATGGACTCTGTAACATTTTTTGTGGAAAAAATGCCTTGGTTACCTTGTAACCGTACGTTTCAAGCCATTATAGCGTGGTGTAGAAAGCCTACAGGAAAACTCAGCTTGATTTCTGCCAGTTTTCATTAATATTCAACAAGCTAAGCTGTTTGAATCTGATTGGCTAATAGCTAGCCAATGAGAGCCTGGCTGTCAGAATCCTTTACCCAGCCCAACTGGGCGAGCCAATGAATAGTAATGAACTCAAGCAATATGATAGATGATGATCAGCTTTTGTAATTTGTCCGATTTCTGTGCTTATTTCTTTTCAGTGGATAGAGCTGACAAAGGAGCTAGCAGTTAATTTTCACATTCACAACATAACACAAACAAATATGGACCTAATGTATGTCAAAAAATGCAAGGAAAAACGGTTTTGTATGGCAGGGCACCTTTAAAAAATAATAATATTATTTCTTGAACTATAAAAAGTCATGATAATTTAAATGAAAGAATCAGAAAAAGAAATCATGGACACCCCGGCAGAGTGCCACGGACCCCACTTTAAGAATCACTGAGTTAAGTCAACCAAACCTATTTGAATTGTTTGCTAACACATTCACCATACTGTTACAACTTTATAAAGATGAACATATGTCAATTAGAGTTTACAGTGTGTTGTGCTGTGGTCGAGAAATCAATTAATAGTGTAATAATTAATAATAATTTATGGAACACTTAATATTATAATTAAGGGAAAGGAACATTTACTGTTATAGTTAGGGTTGAGTTCCGTAAAAAAAAATTCCGGTACGGTACCAATATGGTACCTAGAATTTGTTTCCGGTACCCAACGGTAATTTTTTTTGCCTCTTTAATAAAAGAAAAATAATTTAAGTTATAAAAATAATTCCAAACCCATTTATCCTATTTACTTAGAATATTTTGTTATTTGTTTAGAACATTTTATACTCCACACAAAATTTTTTATTTATATATTAATAAAATACTTTTATTCTTGTATTTGTATCTTATTCTATTTTAGCCTGTTTTAATTTTCTATCTCTTTTTAAACTGCTTTTTCATGTTTCATATAATGTATTTTGAATTGCCTTGTTGCTAAAATATGCTGTAGAAATAAAGTTGCCTTGCCTTACATCCTCAGCCTGTTAGTCAGTCAATAGCATATAGTGAACACTGTGGTCCCTGCCTGTCACAGAGGAAGTCTAACGTTAACCATACAAACAAAGAACAGCACTAAAGTCATTCTTAAAAAAGGAAGATGTGTTCGGAGTTTTGCCAAAAGTTTAATCTATCAACTAGCGTTGCTCTGGTTGGTTGTAGCGCTATCCTATTATGTGCAGAGGGAATTTGAAAGACAACCGTTTATCCCGCCCCTCGGATTGAGCCCTGCCAATGGTGAGTTCCCAGACCCAACATCTTGATGTGGGTCTGGGAACTTGCTTGAACTTGATGTGGGCTTGTCAGGCTAATGACTTACTGTGACTTTAACAAAGTCAAAGTTGTTTTGATCCGTCTGCACCACAGCTCTGTGTGTGTGTGTGTGTGTGTGTGTGTGTGTGTGTGTGTGTGTGTGTGTGTGTGTGTGTGTGTGTGTGTGGGTTGGAGCTCCGCTCTCTGTTAACATGCAGAGAGGACAGATATGCTTGCGCTTATGTGCTCTCGGGCATCGTTTGATTTAAAGTGAATCGGTCCTCGGTAGTAAAGATGTAATTCGGTCGGTACCTAAAAAAGTACAGAGTTCGGTACCCAACCCTAGTTATAGTAGACAGGACTTGAGCTCATGTCCGTTAAATCTTCCGTCGTGAAATCCAACAATTCTTACTATGTCATCCTATGTCCTACAAGTTGGTACGTTTTAAAGAGCACAGTCTCACTACTGCACATTTCTTGAGAATTATATTTCAAAGCGTTTGGTATAGACAAACTTCCAAAAATCTGACATATTTCTTTCACTTCATATCTCTATTTGTTCAACAATGTTCTACCAATGATTAGTATTCAACACTTCCAGCAAACCTTACAAAATGTCTGTCAGGTTTGATTCTCAAAAGGAGACAGATTTATTAATACTTCAGTATTGATATCCCCAAACCAACAAACAGTCTGCCTCACTGTCAGTGAAAATGAATGGCAATTCATGAATACACTGCTGAAAGCATCTTTGTCCACAGGGTTTTCATGTTCCAGAGTCATTCCATGGTTTAGACTTAAAACAGAGCAATTTTCTTTTTCCTTTAATCAACCACAATATGGCCACGCAGCTGAGTTGAGGACCAATTCAATGAGGACCCCGAGTCAAGAGAGTTTCTCTGACAGAAGAAGTGATTACCCGAGTCAGGTAGCCTGCGGAGTGTAACCTGCAACGGCGAAATATTTCACCTATCTGTCATTTTTCTTCCCTTTGTCCCTCAGTTATTAATCATATTCTCCTCAAATTTTTATGGTCATCTGTGGGAGGTCAAATACATAATGACTGGACAAAATAACATTTGCCAGCATCCCTATCACCTAAATGACATGTGGCAATAGAAGAAACCACGAGACTTTTGCCTTCCCTGATGCCAAAGTCAGCAAAGGCTCAGTGTTCAGCTACGAAGAAACCTTTTTTTCTATTTTTGCACCTCGTAGTGGAAGTACAATACAGAAATAACAAAGTACGCTTTTGAATGTGAAATTGAAAAATCGCTCAATATACTCTGGAAGACTGCTGTACACGGATAACCACACAATCACCTCAGCCCAAAATACACAAGACAACAGTCTCTGGTCTGTCTTTATCAGGGATTCAAACAAAGCCATCAGCGACTGTGCAGCCACGGTAGTTGTTATCACTGAGTCCATTAGAGATGTGCAGACAGCTCCGACTCCATTCCTCTGGGAGACTTATAGGAAAGGACAGAAAATTAATGGATGGTTCGGGACTTCTGATAGTTGGAGGTGTACCTTCCTTCATCTCCCTCAGATAACACGGAGGACACTCTGGCTGTGGTGTGCAAATAAGCCAAAGTACAATATATGGGAAAAAATGATTTGAATGGCATGAATAATTTTGTTATTTTTGGCTCAGTTCAGTCACTCAGTCCACCATATTTGTCCTGAGTGAGACATCTTTATTGACTAACTAACCTAAGACCTCAACTTGTATCCAACTTACACAAGGCCGACACAGGCTGCATAATGAAAGCAGCACATCAGCAGCACAGCAGCAGCAGCAGTACCAGCTTAAATCCTATTGCAGTGCAGGATGCATTCAAGCACAGTGCTGGGTGTCACAGTCCTCACAGTAGTTGCACACGTAAAATGGAATAAAATAGACTTGAAAGGTAAAAATATGCTTCAGGTTGCAACTACAGAACATGCGTAAAGAACAAGTTATATGCAAGCAGTTGCACAGCCTGTGTAGTTGGCTGTCCTGGTTAAAATAGAATACAATAGAGCAAGAACAGCTTATTTTCTCTGTCAGACTAGTCTTTAGTCTTATGGCAGTATTCTTATGTAAACTATAATCAAGACCCTGTCCTTCACCTTTCACACTGTGATTCAACGTGTATTGAGTTCTTCACTGCTCAAGAACTCAATACACTGAAGTGAATATTCCGACTATGCACTGTGCAACCAGATTATTACGTAGGTACACCTGTAAGAAAATGCAATACAATAGCCCTGCAGTACACCCTACTTGCAAGTTATCTGTCAGAACAATCTTAGGGCTCATCTTGGTCTAACTGAAGTAAAGTTACAAAATCTACATCTTAAAAGGTATCCGATTTCAGCTGCGTGAACATAAATCTGGCTAAAGCCGTGATACTGCCAGCAGCAACATTCACTTATCACATGCCCCATTGACATGGTACATGGCAAAGGAACAGGGGGGATAAATCAAGGTTGCTTGGACTCTCGCTGAGGTTTTCTTGCACAACAATTCTGCTCTGACGCTGCTCTTTGCACAGATCAGGGAAACACTATGAAGATAACAACAATGCGGAAGAAAACTATAGGGGCCTTTTTGCTCTCCATGGGAATCAAAAAGATGCAGAAAGCTCCGTATGCTGTGTACTCTGAAAAATATCCATCTACTGATGCCTATGCAGCCACATGAAACTGATACAATGTAGTCCTAATTGGAACAGGCCCCAGACTGGCTATCAGACGCACTGGGAGAATACCAGCTGGCCTTGCCAGCCAACCGGCCTGGAGCGTCAGAACGTGCGTGCGACCAATCATGCGTCATGGCAGAGATCATGCTGTCAGGTTAAAAGCAGGAACTGACTGAACAGCGTTCAGCGTTCAGTTAGCCTGCTTTTTTATGTAGGTACTCGCAGATTGAGCTGAGAGGCTAAATGTTGCAAAATTACAAATATGTTCACAAGCAAGGGACATGATTAGCGTTATTTTTTAAAACAAAGCATGCTAGCAGTAACCTGACTCCGCCAGATGGATTGCTTCGCATTTGCTCGGCATATCCATCTGAGAACTTTCCGTTGGAGAACTTTTGGGAAGGGGTGAAAATACTGGTTAGCTGATTGGATGAACCATCTGTCTATCACCTATGTTGGTGATAGATGGGCCAAATCAACCAATCAGATCCACGAAGCGTATGAAAATACAACCACAAGCCCGCCCCTGCTGCTGCAGGCAAAGCATAGCTTGTTAGCTCAGCATGCAAGCAACATGTCGGTAAAGGATTTTTGCCGTTTGTGTAACGAGAATTTAAGAATTAAAGGCACCATTTCAGGTTCCTGGACCGCTGTCTGAAAATACTGGTTAGCTGATTGGATAAACCATCTGTCTATCACCACCTAACCCGCCTCAAAACCAACGCTGATTGGCCCGGTCGTTTGGCTAACGGCTCCAAATTTTCTCTATCTCAAGATGCCAGACTGATCTGCGAGTGGAAAACTGGAGACGGTCTCACGAGGCTATGCTAGCAGGGCCAATTTAGCACGTCATAATATCCCATCTACCATTCCTGAGTTTCATTAATGTGTTTATTTGATTTATTTAATAGCACATACAAAAGAACATTGACGGAACAATATAAATATTAACAGAATATAGAGTTGAGTCTGTGTTTTAATAATTAATAAAGTAATGCTATGTCAATTCAATTCCATTTATTTATAGTATAAAAACAAGAGTTATCTCAAGACAATTTACTGATAAAGTAGGTCTAGACCCCACTTTATAATTTACAAAGACCCAATAATTTCCCAAGAGCAAGCATTTGGTGCAACAGTTATGTAGTGCTATGTAGCGCCTCCAGTTACACAGATCTACCAGAGCTTCATGATGCACAACACAAGTCCTGTCATAGCTCTGGGGTAATATCTGGTGTAAAACAAACACTCCAAGAGTGCTCAAAAGTCCAATTGACTATTTGAAACTGAACATTGACATTTGGCTGTTTATAACTATGTTGGATGTTTTTTGTTTTGTTTTGTTGCAGCAGGTTTTTTTTTGTGGTAATACTAATAAAAGATATATTACTGGCACAAACACTACATGGAAAAATGTTTCAACAAAACAGACACAGTTTACGGGATCTGTCGTGAATGTGTTGAGATTGGCCTGGGCTGATGTTAGATTCCCGGCCTGCATTATTATCATAGTCCAGTCCTGGCACAAGGATTATTTATAATTGAATGAGAGACATAAATCAAATCACAGATCCAACCACATGATTCAGGTTGCACAATTGAGTGTGTTAGAGTTACTGTTTAAGACAATATTGATGAACATGCAATCTACCAATTTGGTATTGGTACCAAAACTCCAGACAATGTAATGGGACCAGTATCTGTTAGTGGGTATAGCAAGTAATCCCAGACCGAAAAACACATTTTAGGATTACCTTTGAGTCAGCATTGTGCTAGCTCTTTGGATCACGAAGACAAATGCCATTCACGTCACAGCCTGACACGTTCACACTCATTTAAAAGAATCAGAAACAGAGAGAGTGGGGATAACATTTCTGCCGTCATTTTAAGTTCCATGGGACATTAACCAAATGCATTTCTACGGTAGTTACTGAGTAAAAGATTAGAAGAAAAAAAAACGACCAATTTTCTAACCCAGTTGAACAGATTATTGGTAGAGCCAATTATGTTTCTGAGAGCTCTACCTTCCACAAATTCCACCTGTACTCTGCTGGAAATCTGCAGCCACTGTGTCATAATTGGATAATGAAAAGTCTTAAATTTGTCCTTTCTGATTTGGAGGTAGCAGCTGCTGTTTACCAGTGGCTTTCCTTAAAAAGAACATGACTTGTCACTGTATTTTCAGTTCCTCCCCAATAAACCGAGAATATTACCCAAAAGTTGTACTTGAAAACCACAGCGCAGCTCTTAATTAGTTTCTGCAGACATAGCAAAGACTGTTTCTGGATCAAAGTTAACAAGACAGCACTCAACTCAGTGCATAAGAAAGGTCATGGGCTTAATATTGTTTCATCATAGCAGCCTGTCTGTACAAATAGTGTACCTGCATAACAATAATTCATGAGTACATGTATAATACAGTCATTACTTTGGCTTATTAGTGGCACCCACCAGGTAAAAAATGATATGGTCATTAACCTAAAAAAAATGTCTTCCTGTTGGGAGCGTCAATGTTCCCAGCCAATGTTTGATATGCACAGAAAGGCAGAGGCCATCATACCACGGCAAAGGTAATGAAATATCAAACATCACTTCACAAATCCTAATTAAAAGTTCACCTGGCTTCTCTCCTCATGATTAAGTGCTGGGCGTTTGGGGTAGGAAAATGATGCATGGCGTATCAAACTTATATTAATTACTGCAGACAAAGGAGTGGAAGCGCTGCTGGGTCTTTCTTGTATTCAACTACAGATGCTCTTTGGACATTCCGGGTTATATTAATTAATGTATGTGCTATGAGTTTCTTGCAAACTCATGGTTAAGCATCTTTCCCTGTATCACACTTACAGAACACCTCAAACATAATTTCAGACGATGAGGCGAAGAATGTGTGCTCATTTTTTCTCGGGGATTAATGAAAATGACTGTCTCAGGGGGGATGGTGGGCTGGGGCCCTTTTTAGATATTCTTATAAACACAAGATGTTAGCATTATGGGGAAACACACAGAAAATTTGAAGTACATTATTATTTGTACTATTTGTCCTCTAGTAGCTATGGGAGAGGACAAGCACCTTGAAAAATCAAAGCACTATGTACAGGCTATAGTCTATTTCTGTTCCCATGATGAGTTCAACTTTCCGTCCCTGTAGCTCCCATGCTAACCTAGGTCAGCAATGATCTGATTGCTACCAGATATCTCAGTCTGATGGTCCTGGTTTAATCATGAATACTGATCAGAGCTGTACAGTATGTCGCTCTGGATACGAGCATCTTCCAAATGTAAATGTAATTATAGACATATCCTGAAAATAACAGAATGCTTAACTGACTTTCTGTTGTTAAATTAGCCAGATCTCATAGTATATAAAATAATTTTTTTTTAACAAGGTTACCTAGTTCAGTCAGACCAACTACTGTATTGAATATGAGCCTGTTAATGTATCAAAATAGGTTTTGTTTATGTGTCAGGGCCGTTTTTGGTTATTATTATTTGTAAGGTGTAATTTAACAGCGCCTCTCCGGGAACCATCACCTTATCGTGGTGGAGAGGTTTGTGTGTCCCTATGAACCTGAGGGCTGTGTTGTCTGGAGCTGTGTGCTCCTGGTAGGGTCTCCCAAGGCAAAGGGGTCTCAGGTGAGGGGCCAGACAAAGAATGGTTCAAAAACCCTATGAGCCAACGAGGAAGAGGTGAAGTTACCCTGCCCGGAGGAAGCCCAGGGCCCCCGTCTGGAGCCAGGCCCAGATGGCGGGCTAGTCAGCGAGCGCCTGGTGGCCGGGTTTGCCACGGAGCCCGGTCGGGCACAGCCCAAAGAAGCAACGTGGCAACTCCCTCTCCATCCCATGGGCCCACCACCTGTGGGAGGAACCGCTGGGGTCGGGTGCGCTGCCACACGGGTGGCAGTGAAGGTCAGGGGCCTCGACGGACCAGACCCGGGCAGCAGATGCTGGCTCTGGGGACATGGAATGTCACCTCTCTGTGGGGGAAGGAGCCGGAGCTTGTGCGGGAGGTGGAGCGCTACCGGCTGGATCTGGTGGGGCTTACCTCTACGCACAGTCTCGGTTCTGGAACCATACTCCTGGATAGGGGTTGGACTCTTTTCTTCTCCGGAGTTGCCCAGGGTGTGAGGCGCCGGGATGGAGTGGGGATACTCACAAGCCCCCGGCTGAGCGCCGCTAAGTTGGAGTTTACCCCGGTGGACGAGAGGGTCGCCTCCCTACGCCTGCGGGTTGTGGGGGGGGGGGAACTCTGACTGTTGTTTGTGCATATGCGCCAAACAAGAGTTCGGAGTATTTGGCCTTCTTGGAGACCTTGAGTGGAGTCCTGTATGGGGCTCCAGTGGGGGACTCCATAGTTCTGCTGGGGGACTTCAACGCACACGTGGGCAATGATGGAGACACATGGAGAGGCGTGATTGGGAAGAACGGCCTCCCTGATCTAAACCAGAGTGGTTGTTTGTTGTTGGACTTCTGTGCTAGTCATGGATTGTCTTCTAACAAACACCATGTTCGAACATAGGGATGCTCATAAGTGTACTTGGTACCAGAGCACCCTAGGCCAAAGGTCAATGATCAATTTTATAAACGTTTCATCTGATCTGAGGCCGTGTGTTTTGGACACTCGGGTGAAGAGAGGGGCGGAGCTGTCAACTGATCACCATCTGGTGGTGAGTTGGGTCAGGGGGTGGGGGAAGACTCTGGACAGACCTGGTAAGCCCAACCGGGTAGTGCGGGTAAATTGGGAACGTCTGGAGGAGGCCCCTGTCCGACAGACTTTCAACTCACACCTCTGGCGGAGCTTTTTTGTGCATCCCTGTGGAAGCTGGGGGCATTGAACCCGAGTGGACAATGTTCAAAGTTTCCATTGCTGAAGCCGCGGCTAGGAGCTGTGGTCTTAGGGTCTTAGGTGCCTCAAGGGGCGGTAACCCACGAACACCGTGGTGAACACCGGTGGTCAGGGAAGCTGTCCGATTGAAGAAGGAGTCTTTTCGGGATATGTTATCCCAGAGGACTCCGGAGGCAGTTGCAAGGTACCGAGGGGCCCGAAGGGCTGCAGCCTCTGCCGTGAAAGAGGCAAAGCAGCGGGTGTGGGAGAAGTTTGGAGAAGACATGGAGAAGGACTTTCGGTCGGCACCAAGGTGCTTCTGGAAAACCGTTCACCACCTCAGAAGGGGGAAGCGGGGATCCATCCAAGCTGTGTACAGTAAGGATGGGACGCTGTTGACCTCAACTGAGGAGGTAATAGGGCGGTGGAAGGAGCACTTTGAGGAACTCCTAAATCCGACTAATACGCCCTCTATGGTAGAGGCAGAGCTGGAGGATGATGGGGGATTGTCGTCAATTTCCCTGGTGGAAGTTGCTGAGGTAGTTAAACAACTCCACAATGGCAAAGACCCAGGGATTGATGAGATCTGTCCAGAAATGCTTAAAGCTCTGGGTGTGGAGGGGCTGTCCTGGTTGACACGCCTGTTCAACATTGCGTGGAAGTCTGGGACGGTGCCTAAGGAGTGGCAGACCGGGGTGGTGATTCCCCTTTTCAAAAAGGGGGACCAGAGGGTGTGTGCCAATTACAGGGGTATCACACTTCTCAGCCTCCCCGGTAAAGTCTACTCCAAGGTGCTGGAAAGGAGGGTTCGGTCGATAGTCGAACCTCGGGTTGAGGAGGAACAATGCGGATTCCGTCCTGGTTGTGGAACAACGGACCAGATCTTTACTCTCGCAAGGATCTTGGAGGGAGCCTGGGAGTATGCCCAACCAGTCTACATGTGTTTTGTGGATCTGGAGAAGGCATATGACCGGGTCCCCCGGGAGATACTGTGGGAGGTGCTGCGGGAGTATGGGTGAGGGGGTCCCTTCTCAGGGCCATCCAATCTCTGTACAACCAAAGCGAGAGCTGTGTCCGGGTTCTCGGCAGTAAGTCGGACTTGTTTCAGGTGAGGGTTGGCCTCCGCCAGGGCTGCGCTTTGTCACCAATCCTGTTTGTAGTATTTATGGACAGGATATCGAGGCGTAGTCGGGATGGAGAGGGGTTGCAGTTCGGTGGGCTGGGGATCTCATCGCTGCTTTTTGCAGATGATGTGGTCCTGATGGCATCATCTGCCTGTGACCTTCAGCACTCACTGGATCGGTTTGCAGCCGAGTGTGAAGCGGTTGGGATGAGGATCAGCACCTCTAAATCGGAGGCCATGGTTCTCAGCAGGAAACCGATGGAGTGCCTTCTCCAGGTAGGGAATGAGTCCTTACCCCAAGTGAAGGAGTTTAAGTACCTTGGTGTCTTGTTCGCGAGTGAGGGGACAATGGAGCGGGAGATTGGTCGGAGAATCGGCGCAGCGGGTGCGGTATTACATTCAATTTATCGCACCGTTGTGACGAAAAGAGAGCTGAGCCAGAAGGCAAAGCTCTCAATCTACCGGTCATTTTTCGTTCCTACCCTCACCTATGGTCATGAAGGCTGGGTCATGACCGAAAGAACGAGATCCAGGGTGCAAGCGGCCGAAATGGGTTTCCTCAGGAGGGCGGCTGGCGTCTCCCTTAGAGATAGGGTGAGAAGCTCAGTCATCTGTGAGGAGCTCGGAGTAGAGCCGCTGCTCGTTCGCATCAAAAGGAGCCAGTTGAGGTGGTTCGGGCATTTGGTAAGGATGCCCCCTGGGCGCCTCCCTAGGGAGGTGTTTCAGGCACGTCCAGCTGGGAGGAGGCCTCGGGGAAGACCCAGGACTAGGTGGAGGGATTATATCTCCAACCTGGCCTGGGAACGCCTCGGGATCCTCCAGTTGGAGCTGGTTAATGTGGCTCGGGAAAGGGAAGTTTGGGGTCCCCTGCTGGAGCTGCTACCCCCGCGACCCGATACCGGATAAGCGGACGAAGATGCATGGATGGATGGATGAATTTAACAACAATAAAAAGCAGAGCCTTTGGGCAAACACTATTGCACACTGTAATCCTGTAAATAAATCCTTTGTCCACGGAAAAAGCAATGACAGAGAATATCTTATTGTTCTCATAATACATCCCATTATGCATGTCATGCCAGTTGTGGCAGTTTTTCATCACCTTTTCGCCATATATTAGTATTGAAGGGTGAGTTGTTTTTCAACACCTATTGTAAAATACTGCCTGAGGGACTGAAGGAGTCACAGAAGTTAACACATTTCAAATTCTATATGTAGGGGCTTTTATGATGGCTTATTTGTGACGGCAGTCGACAAGCTCAGCTGACGCATGAGGCTGATTTATAGCTTTAACAAGTTTTTAGTTTCTGCTTTAACACGCTTTTCAGGCCTCACTTCATTTGTGATGAGTAGCTTCTTTGGATATTCCGACTTTGTCATTAAGTTGCTTCTGCCATTTTTTGGCTGAGGAGGCCTCATGCTGTCAAATCAGCCAGTCTAAGAGTATGATCCCTGATCAAGGAAAGTCCCCCAAGCACCCCTACAGCAAAACCTACCAGCACCCTTTTCCCATCGCTGTCTGTTTATCATTGCAATAGTCTTCTCTCCCCTAGTTACATCTTATTGAAATGCAACTTTGTGAGTGCTTTATTTAAATCTCTGTGAACTGCACTCCCACTTGACTTCCATATAAGTTCAACACTACAACTTCAGGTTTGTGAAATTCAATAATTCTTTTTCAACAGGATCCAGGGTTTGAAGGCTGGGGAGATGTATTCCTGAGGTAAAGTAACTTTGCTGAGATGAATAATTATAAAACCATTTGTGCTAACTCCCCCTGAAGACATCAGGATACTTCTGAAGATCTGCAACGTGGTATTATTTCACCATAATTGCAATTTCTGGATAAGGATATTTTGGAATTACTCTTATTCTAACATAAATACTTTTATTTTAATAGTAAATAAAACAACTACAGTATTGTTAGAAAGGCTTTTTTTTAGCCATGGTAGCAGCGTGACTCTATGGGTGGTAATGACTGTTAGTCCATCGGTCAGTTAGTCAGTCCACCTCTTTGGTTCAGAACACTGTACTGGATGGATTGCCACGATTATGAACAGACATCAATGCTTCCCAGAAGATAAATTCTTCTGACTTTGGTGATACCCTGACCTTTCCTCTTGCACAACCATGAGGTTGACATTTATGGTTATGAATTAAATCTCAACAACAACTGGATGATTTGCCATGAAATATGTCAGGCATGTATGTCCCCCTCAGGATGAATTGTAATAACTTGAATCATCCCCTGACTTTTCATCTTGCGCCAGATCAAAATTCCAATACTTTGGTTTATGACCAAATGCCTGCTAAACTAATGGCATTCCCATTAGTGTCAAGTGTACGTTGTGTGTAATGCTAATTAGCAAATGTTACTATTCTAATGCGCTAGACACAAATGGTAAGCATTATAACGGCTTATCACCAGCACAGTAGAATGCTGAGGTTAGCATTTAGTTCATTTAACTACTAAACATGGCTGGAGAAAGTGAAACAGTCCTTCAGTTAATAAAAGTAGAATTACTAAACTTAAACAACCAGTTGGTGTGTTTGTGACTTCTCAAAGAAAATGCATGTTGACCAAAGGAAGGGTATAAAAAACTCCCTTTTAGAATGGCCTGAATACTTCTTTTCTGATTGGCAGGAAGGTTTGTGTTAAAACCAGTAAATAATGCAACTATAGTGTGGTTATTTTTTATCACAAATTCTTAGGTTCAGACTGAATGAGTTATTGTTCAGTGTAATCCTTCCACTTCACCATATTGGCCTTGAAGTGGTCCCTTTCTAACACAACTTTTTTTCTGTAAGAGATGGAGGACAAACTACACAGCCTTGGATACAGTAGTTCTAAACTGTGTACCAATATTTATCTCATAATTATCCTGTCCTTACTAAATAATTACTGTATGAGTGCTAGAGTTTATTTTGCCTGAAAATGATCTGGATATGTTTAGATTGGAATAGCAGAGATGTCTTGTTTAGCTATGGCATTTATTCATTTAGCCCATTTAGGAAATGCCCCTCTCTCATCTCATAAGTAAAGCAGAAAATTGCAAACTGTGAAGTCCACACTGTGATTAAGAAGTCACCCACAAAAAAATTATGCAGCCTTGCTAAACAAAAAGGAAGATGAAAGACAAGCATTAGCAGAATTAATTAAATTGTTTGTTGTGCCCATTGAGGCCAATAGGTCGATTCAGCTCTCCCTCTACTCTCAACAACAAAGAATTATTCAGTGGCTCATCCCAAGGCGGGACAAATTAAATGTGTGTAAAGACTGAATGAATAAAAATGATATAATTGGACAATGGCCACACCCAAACAAATCCTTAATGCAAATGAAGTGATGTGGCATAAAACCCCCAAACCCCATACATAAGTTACTGTATAACTCATATCTGGGATAATTGCCTTAGTTACTTACTACTATTTCATCATTGGATGTCAGCGCATTCCAGGATTAATTTTGTCATGAAGTTTTGTAAGTTTATGAATCCACTGTTCTTTTGTCTTTAATAATCACTAGCTTTAATTTATTGATGTTGGAAAGAAAATTCAAATGCCCCGTATGTAATGTCAAATGAGGTACAGTACAGGCCAAAAGTTTGGACACACTTTCTCATTCAATGAGTTTCCTTTTTATTTTCATGACTATGAACATTGTAGATTCTCACTGAAGGCATCAAAACTATGAATGAACACATATGGAATTATGTACTTAACAAAAAAGTGTGAAATAACTGAAAACATGTCTTATATTTTAGATTATTCAAAGTAGCCACCCTTTGCTTTTTTTATTAATAAGGGAAAAAATTCCACTAATTAACCCTGACAAAGCACACCTGTGAAGTGAAAACCATTTCAGGTGACTACCTCATGAAGCTCATTGAGAGAACACCAAGGGTTTGCAGAGTTATCAAAAAAAGCAAAGGGTGGCTACTTTGAAGAATCTAAAATATAAGACATGTTTTCAGTTATTTCACACTTTTTTTAAGTACATAATTCCATATATGTGTTCATTCATAGTTTTGATGCCTTAAGTGAGAATCTACAATGTCAATAGTCATGAAAATAAAGAAACATTGAATGAGAAGGTGTGTCCAAACTTTTGGCCTGTACTGTAGCAGTAGGATGCAGTGAACGTTGCACCCCTTGTTCAAAACACGGCCTATTGCAACTACTGTCAATGCAGGGGTTTTAGGACTCCCTGTAAAAATGTTATAAATCAGTGAGCTAGAGAGAAGTCCTGACTAATCTTGGGGGCATCAAAATCTAACATTTTGAGTGGCTGATGTAAATTATTGCTAAACAATGTGCTACTAAACTCTGTATTAGCCACGCTAGAATCTGATGGATTCAGATCGGGATTTCACGGTCCATCTCTGGGGGGGTTATAAGTACAGATTGGTCCCAACATTTAAAACAGACAAATAAATAAATTAAAAGTAAAACATTTATTCGTAGATTTAGTCAAGTTATTAAAGTTACATTTGTATAGGGCCCTCTTCTAAGAGTCTGGTTCATTAAAATACCTGCTATTATTTAATTATTTTTGGCAGATTAGACCTCTTCTCAGGACTGTGTGTAAAGACTGCTTGACATCCGCCTGCCTCTTAGCTGTAGCTTTTTTACTAATGCTAGGGAGAGGCAAATTATTTACGCACACACTGGATTTCTTTCCCTATTGATTTTTATGAGGAACAGGGCAAGACATATTCATTTTTGGTCCTGATCTCTTTGCTTTGCACAATCCAACTGTGCTCTAGCACCATTATCACAAGGCTTTCGAATGTTCAGTCAGTCTGATGGATTGACCTCTTATTCAGGATATCTTATTTAGGAAATATTGATTGTTTATATTCTTGGTTATGTATCTGCATGGTAAAACAAAAAAAATCAGCAGACAAAAGGGGTTGCTGAAAGGACAGTGACAGAAGTTAATGAGAGTACAGTGTTAAAAACCATCATGTAATTCCAGCGTATTTTCAACCTGAACAGTGGATTAATCTGCCCTAACTGATTATGGGTTCTGCGTTGAATCTACGCCGCTAGTAGGTGCGTAGGTACGTGCCGATACAGATCCTACGTCGTAGCCTGACATGCACTTTCCCGCAAATGTAACTTCACGTTGCGGCGGAGGAGAGGGTTGACCCTTCCTGTTACAGCTTTCCGACCACTGTCGGAAAACACAGAGGACACACTTTGTTTCTCTGTCTCCAACGCTGGAGTCGGCTCTCGCTCCAAAACTAATCCACGTAACTCTTTCACTCACTCTACCACACTCTCCCCACGCACACCAAAAGCTACGTTAGAACGACGCAGACACAGCAGCGCACAAGTATAAACCTCACAACAGCGTAGGCCACTTATGTAGGATAGAGCGTAGGCTCTGTGTATAGAGCCTAGGTACTACTTTAAATCCGCCTTAAGTGAAAACACTTGTGTGGGTGTACCGGGCCGTTAAGTTACCAAAAAACATTGCCAACCCTGTCTCCTAGAAATTATGTTTATAAAATATCAATTTGTTTTCCCAATTATGTCATGGTGAACAATGTAATGCCTGGATTATTTTCACACGCAATGTTTTCTCAAGTGATGAAGCTTGTTGTACCACACATAAGTCATAGTGAGGTATTCAGCGTTGATGGTGGGTGTACTAAGAGACCTTTCCCCAACCTTAACCAACTGCTGTGAGCACCTAAACATAACTATGACAATGTGCAATTGTGCTCTAATAACTTGCTGTTGAAAATTAGAAGTATAAAAACGGAATTTATCAGAGACTGGATTGACAGTAAAGTCATTCAGATAGCTCCATACTCCTGCTTCTTGGAACAGAGCCCAGATCCCATATTTGCATGTTTTTAATACTACATTTTCTAGTAGATGAATGACAAAGATCATAATTCAAAACGTATATTTTGCAATGGCTACCGCATTAATACTGGCAGGATAACCCCACTGATTTTCCTTTGCTCACATCCTCTCTCCTCTCTCTCTTTTGCACTCTTCCCTCCTACATCCTCTGCTTTGAATAGTCTGTTTCAGCACAGCAGTTGATCAAACCCTAGAATAAAACAAGCACTCTTGATACACAGTGCTCTGCAATCAGAAAATGACTCATGTGGGAGTTTTTCTCAGGTAAGAATGAAATCCATTTGATTTCACCTCACTGTCTCTCAAGTGTGTTCCCCTCTGGGTCAAACAAACAGTAAACAAAGTAGACTATTTTAACAGGTCTCTGCAGACGCCGCTGTTCAAACACAGAGAACATTATCGTCTTCCTTTTATTCTCTTATTTTGGCCAGTGCATCAGTAAGGAGTCCCCATCCTCCATTTTTCTGAGGAGATCTTTCAAGTGAAGTTAAACCTCCACCCCAGGAAACAAATAGCATGTCATTAATTATCAAACAAAGGATGACATACTGTAGTTATAGAAATATAGTGAAATCCGCAAAATCCGAAATGAGAAATCTTATTAGTAACCTATTTACTTCCAGCTCTGTCTGCAGTAGGGGGTGTAAGCAGTTGTGCTGACAAAGACAGAGCACTCCAGCAGGGAGAGCAGCTTGTCAAGGAAACTGCTCCATGAAGAAGATGAACACAAAAGAGTTTTTTTTTTTTGTTTAAATCATGTTTAGCATTGATTGAGCGCTCCCTGCACATTCTGCAGCTTCTCCCTGGACTCACACAGACTCAGTCTGGCTAAGACCTTCAGGCTTACAGTTATTTTTGTGAAGCAAAGAGAAGTTCATCTCATTAAAAAACTATTGTAATTACAACAGGCATGTCGTGTTTTTGTTAAAGCAGCAAATAGCCCTTTTTTATGAACTGGAATTACAATAAGGTTCCTCAATAGAGAGCATTTAGGAAGCATATTAACAACCCTAACAAAAAATGAGGGCCAGAATGATTGAGTAATAATGCCGTGTGACACTGAGGCTTATTTTTTTTTCTAGTGTGCAGCAGAGGATGTGAGATGCTTTGTCCGTTCTCATTACATGCAGTGACGTATGACTTTTACGGCCTCTTTATGTGCCTGACCTTCACACAGCCATGCATAACCCACAAAGTACAAGGTCATTCACATCGGCCTCAAACTCAATACTCCCAACTTCTAACAAGGCATCAAAGAACAGGACAGCTCCTGCCTGACTCTCCGCGCTGCTGATTTACGGAAATCTTTGCACTTGGGCCAGTTTGCAGCAACGGAACAGGAGAAGCCCTTGTCAGCAGATTTATCTCATTTGCATTAAAGGAGCTGAAGCTGTTGACTAATCACATTTCAGCATTGTGACTTTTTTTTTGCTTCGGTGGTATTCCTAAGATTCCTTCGAAATATCTAGTTTGGTTGAGATTTTACTTCAACTATCTGCAAGAATTACTGTCCTTGTGCAGTCAGCTTTACTACAGAGACTGAATATTTTTAATGCTGCACACAAAGATAGACACCACTGTACAGCATTTGAACGTGTCTGTGTATTTGTTTTCTTCATGTAAAAATGCAGAAAGAAAAATGATTTGACAGTGATGTATTGAGGAGGTTATTCTGCACACATGGGGCTTTATTAAACAAAAATGTAGAAGCTCAAGAGATGCCTTTTATGTATTTCAATATAAGTATTAATTGAACCTGCAGGAGTCACGCAGTAATGAGATGACCTATCTTTGATTGCCATCATTTACGCATTTACGCACTGGATTTCTCAGTATCAAGAACTATTTATAATTACTTCTGTCCCCAGTTCCAAACTACTGTAGTCATAGCCGTGTGTCTTTCCCTATTCCTCCTTGATGTCAGAATTGGAACGTTTTGTATAAGGGTGATGTGAGAACCCTGTGCTGCTTGAAAGAGAATTCTGAGAAGAGAGCCGCTCTAAACTAACTCTTCTGCGAGGATATTGTCATGGGATTAAGGGTCTGACTGCTAGGAATCTCCTGCCTTGTGGCTCTCATGAGACATGCCGCCAGCTTTTTATGAGAGCCTCAATTAGCTCCCTGCCAGTCAGAAGGAGGGACATGAGTGCGATCTCAATTGAATAATCAATGAAAAGGCAAGAGACACATCAATTTTGTCAAGGTCTCTTTGATAGCTGGAATACTCCTTTCATAAATATGGCACTTTCAATGCTGATCAAATTTTAATTAAACAAAAGCAGAGCATTTGTTGTTTTACTTTATTGTTTGTGTGTTCTGTCAATGGTAAGCCCAAGGCACTATTTTGTAAAAGAAAAAAAAAAGCTAAAAAGCTAAAAAAAAAAGCAGAGTGGATGTTTGGATTTAAAAAATAGCTTGAGATATGGAATATCTAATTGGAGCAGCATCTTTCAGGATCAGATCAATAGTCAACTTTGAGTTGTATTCACCTTGATCCTAATCCGGCTTACTTGGTGTACTAGATTTAGCCTAGCCAAGGGAGATATGCGTGGAGGCAGATTGCAAACCACATTTTTTATTTCAAATTTTAATGAGACAGCATTTGTGCACATTTGCAGGAATTTACTGAATTGTAATGCACAAATGCTTAATTGATACTATACAAGAGAAAAATCTTGAAAGCTTTACAGGGGGGGACAGTTAAATCAAGTGTGTGTCATCTCAAATGTTTGTGTGTGAGGAAATAGAAGCTCAGCTGGATGAAGGTGTTCTGTGAAACCTCCTTAGAGGTCCTGTATTCAGATTGAAGGTGTTCATTTTGGACATAAATTTAAAGAAGGTGACTCTTTGATGCACATATGAATGGCTAGCTAGCTCACTAAGGAAATGTCTTCTCTTTAATGGACAGAAGTGTCAAGAAGTCTTTGTGGCAAAATAGTCTAAACATATCTGGACTTCTTTTTAAAAGGAAGTAAAAGTAGCTGCTGTCCTTATCTGCTGCAAAATTTTGTTTGGAATTCTTTGTGTCAAATGAAGAACTGAATCTTCAGACTGAAAATATTTAAAACACATCTGACTGCAATGTTTGTCACTGTGACGGAACAGCTGTTGATTTCAACTTAAAACCGTAACATTTATTGAACTTGTTATCTCAATGTGTTAAAGGCAGTGGGAAAACTTGTGTTTCTGACTGAACCAGCTTAAATTGTTTTCCCGTGGTTTGGAAATGGCCTTCACTTTGATGGAGAACTGTCGGCCGGTTAAACAAGCAAACTCAGGTGCTTCCCAGGTATAAGCATCTTTTATAGCCAGATGGGACGTCCCTTTTCTGGGATTGGAGCAGATGTTAAGGGCCTGATGATGTTGTCTACTCATTATTAGCCTTGCTTATGTTGTGCTTAGGGCTGCAGATGGCACAAGATTTCAAATTGTTTCTTACTAATGTCAAAATGTTATTTTGTAATACTTTGTAATTTTTCTTATATAAATTGTTGTCTTATTAATCTACTGGTTTTAATAGCTGCTCGACTTAATCACATTTACAAAATAGTTCTTCGTCTTCTATTGAAACTGGAAGAAAGGTTGTAAGGTTGTGTTTGTGTGTGTGTGTGTCTCTGCACACACTGCATGGTCACAGCCCTTCTTTGAATTTCATTGGATTACACTCAGGTATCAACAGCAAATACATAATAGGTCAATGACAACAACTTTATTGTGTGATGGGCTATATAGATCATTCAACATGAGGGATAAAAAAGGCTTTGAGCAACAGAAAGTTTGTTTCTTCCCAATTCTACTCCCATTTCTGTTCAGGAGTACATTATTATTATTGTTTACTTTTCCTATCCACATTTCAATGTGAGAAGGGCATTTTAAGATGAGGTTTGGAGCAAATATTTGAAAAGCATCTTTTTGAGGTGTGGAAAATGACTGCTTCGTGTGCATGGAAGGCCAAAATAGAAATAGAAAGATGCATTTGTACATTAAGACTACTTATACTGTGCACATGACCTTAATGGCACATTTCCATGACAAAGATCAATACAGGAAAAGTATCGTTAGGGCACTAGTGCAGTCAAATGATACGAAAGAACATGAGTCATAGCTGTATTAAGATCTTTTCAATCCAATATTAGACAAAACAGAAATGTAAATTGATACATCTGAATAAGTGGGTGTTCACAGTTCAGAGGACCTTTGTAACTTTCAGATTCATCCACACAGTAAGGAAAAACTGTGTCTGTGTATTTGGTTTGGATATGCCAGACTCAATTACAATTCAACTCCACGTGACTAATACGATTATGGCAGTGCATGTAGACACAATCTCAGACTTCCTACAATAACCTTTTCGCTATTCAACATGTAATTTGTCATTTACAGCTGATAATCTCTGCGAATGGTGTTTGTACCTATAGCACTGGTCACATGTGACCTAAATTTATTATTTATTGTTTGTGTGTATTCTTCACACTCAAATTTCAAATGAACACATCTCCTGGCCTGTGCCGTACATAACAATTGCTGTGCGTATTTATGCTCCCAAGAGGAAGTAACCTGTTGGATCTAGGGATTGTCCGTTAGGACAAACTTTGACTCCTTTTATAATCAAGTTAAATCAAGTGTAAATCAATTCTATCTATTCTAACAGATTATCCAGTAATGGCTAAACTGGCTAAAAATGCATTTGCCTACTGCAATGTAATTGTTTTTCTTTGTCACTTTTAAAGCAAATAATGCCCTCTGTAAATTATTCAGTGCAATTTGGTTAAATGTAAAATCCTTGTAGACTGGATCCTAGCACATTGCCTCTTTTGAGCTTATTTTTCAGAAACAACAGAGGCTGACTGCAGCAGTGATGTTTGAATTCAGCTTTGATGGTGCAACAGTGTGGTGAAATTGCAAATAAGTACACTCAGACCCTGAAATGAAATGGAAATGTTGGCTGACTGTATCACTCCAGATATGGGTTCATATTTTCTTACAGTCACAAGGCCCCAGGTCCTGGAGCTTCAGCCCTGTAATCTCTTTAAATAATCCAGCAGAAGCTGAGGGAAATCCCTCTCATCAAGGAAAACCTTTATTGATTTCTTAATCTTATAAAAATCATTTCCCCTCAACTGATTCTTATAGCTGAAAGTTCCCACATAACTTAGATGAACAGAATACGGTTTAATAATTCAATCCTCCAGAGGACCCTGGCAGGATTTATCACGACAACAACTCGTATCATGTAAATGTTTAGCCATAAATGGAGTAAATATGAATGAAACAAATAAGTAAATGAGGAAATACTAGTTGCTAAACAAATACAACTGCATTATTTGAATTAAAGTGCTGACTGCAGTCTTAATACTGTACGCAGTCTCAAATGTATTGTTCAAATAATGTTGGAATATCACATTTTTCTCCTCAGAGATAAAGATACCTCACTATCCTGAACTACTTGGATTCCCTAGTCAAAGAAGGATAATAAAAACTTAATAAAAAGGTGTTGTTTCTTTCAGAGCAAGAAGCTTTGATGCACAATACAGCCTCATCTGGGATGCATCTAAGAATAAAGCAGCTCTTTTCCTTTTTGTTAAAAAAACAGAAATAACTTCTGATAGGTGAATCCCAGCATTTCAAAAGGCCTTCTACAGAAATATTACACTCATTTCATGGTTGACAAATGACAACCTGAGAGAGAGGATCTTACTTCTTCAGTAGACTAAAGCTGACACTGGATGAGCGCCGTGTCTTGCTGTCGCGTTTAAATGCGAATGCGTATGGAAGTCAAAATAAATAAAATTTGAATGCTCTGTTTAGGAGGATATCAGTATTCTTAAGATAACATTGACGGCACATGATACCTTGAACTTAAAAAAAACTACTTAAAAAGGCAAAAGCTACAGTACGCAAACTTTCACTTATTTCACTCATTTTCACTTCACCATTATATTCTAAAATCAATTTCTCCAACACGTAAACTAGTTTTATGCAATCTACACAGTGATGATGTAATGAAATAAAACAGAGCAATGCAAATCACGCTGTGCTGTACCAGTTGACAGTGATGTGTTGTGAAGGTATTTGAAGTGGGAACATCCAGTCCTCATCATGTATCATGTTACATCATTTAGCATTTTTCTCACACACAGAAATGTAAAAAAAGGGATTGCTAATTTCTGTAGTTGAGTAAAAAGCCTTACATGCTTATATGTGGTTTTTAACACTTTTCTATTCTGGCACACTGCTTTTTAGTGTGCTGTTTGTTACTGGTAAATGTACAGTATACCTTGCTGTTAAAAAGGGCAATGATGGCTGTTCATAGGGGTTTGTCTTTGAACAGTCACTTTAAACAGTTAAATAATGGTCCCATTAGCCGCAGTGTTTCAGTGCTCCATTCTGCTCTCCAAGACACTGATGAAGGTCAAGCTTAAATGTCTCCAGCTCTCTGTTTGAGCCAGAGAATCCCAGCTTAGCCACAGCTCTGGGAACTGGCTCACACAAAAGATTTACCCCACAATGCTGCTGGCCTAGATAGACACACCAAACACACAATAGGGCGGCTGTGCATAATTTAGAGCACATCTTTCCTACGTTGGCAAGTCCAAAATTAAAAGGGAGCTTGTCAGCCAAATTAAGAATTCAAATATATTATGTCCATGGTGGAGATGGAGAAGTTAAATCAATATTTGCCAATATGAACCTAATACTCAGATGTGTGAAATAAATCTGGAGCTGCTGCAGAGACAGTGAATATAACACACGTGTGGCCCAGAGAAATGTTTGCTCATTTAAACTAAACTATATCAAATACGTCCTTGTTCTGTAACACAACGCGTTTTATTGTACAACTGACTGTTCTTCAACTGAAGTTTCTGTTAGTTTCTGAAGTCTGTAAGATTGCACTTCAAAGCACTGTGATACCGACTGTTACAGTCCCTCAGTCAAATAGTCATCAGGAGGTGGGTATGTTCAGAGGCGAGGCATGTTAAGTTTGAGAGTTCCTTTCTTGTGTCGACAGTGGTTCTCATTTCCAGTTAAGCAACAACTCGTAAGCCATGCTAGCCCTGCAAGGATGTAAAATCCTCACTCTCGGTGTCCCGGTTCCATCCCTTTTGAACATCCGCTCTTTCAAGGGAAATTAATCAATCTCTTTATCACTTGGGCATTGTCATTACCCAACCACAGAGTGAGAAATGAAAGTGCTAATCGCACAGCAAGTGGGGCGGTTGTGTGGGAAGGCCAGGTTTTCCTCCTCAAGCTGCTTTGGAAATGCATTTACAATTGAATTTGCTCAGCGAGTGAAGGATGAATCGTGAGACTCCCTCCAATTCTTTTTATAAAAAGGGAATGACATATGACATCAGCTTTCAATACAGTTATCCAGACGTGATTCTCCCACAAATATGATAAATGTTTGTATATAAAATATTGCATGGATGCACACAAATGCATTTGTAACATATTAAAAACACTTTAAATCAATATATTTAGACCCGAAATTGACAGAAATACATGAACTGTATGCAGCATGCTTTCATTAAAACCAGCAGCACATACTAGGACATGATGTTTTACTGTGCACCAATGGCTTATTAACCGTGTCACGTTACCACAGTGTACACATCATTATTGTAACAATCCAACCTCCGCTTGTCACCACGGTGATGGGGATGGATAGTCTGTCAGAAATAAGGTATTATTATGCTAACTGCCCAGGTGTAAGGGACCTTAAGATTGGTGATGTCCAATATCACAATGTGTCCAACAATGTGTGACAGAAAGAGGAGGAATACTTTCCCCCTGAACTGGTTGCACTGAAAACAAATGTAGTTGTACTATTTTCTCCTTTAATAGTGTGTGTGTGTGTGTGTGTGTGTGTGTGTGTGTGTCTGTGTGCTCACACACGTAGCATCCAACTGTACTGTATAAACCTTAACAGGTTCAGAGAGTTAAATCTTTAAACTTCAATGGCAAGAAAGATTAATATACGTCAAAGAATACCATTGAAGCAACCTTGGCAAATGACGAGCAGCTAGTTTCAATATGTGGAATTATAATTGACCACATCTGGTGTTTTTGCTCCAGAGATAAAAGACATGGATGATAATTTTTGAAAAGTCAAAAAAGATGCATGGACCAACACATTTATAGCAAAGAATTAAACATTTTACCTGCTTTCCATGAGAAATGATGGTCCTTAGGAAACACAATGTCTGACTGGACTGAAACGGAAAAGAGGGAAAAGAGGAGGAAGAGGCAGAGGTTGTTCCCAGCTCGCCGTGTCCAGGCAATGACCCCAAAGTCATCTTTTAGAGTCATAGTCCTGCCCATTGCTTCCTCTCTTACTCCTGTGGGAAGAACATGAAATTCATCAGTAAGTCGCTCATAAAAATGGAGAGAGAGGTGGGCCGGAGAAACCAGAAGAAGAGACCGTGTGTAAGCTCTTTAAACGTGGGGAAAGTGGAGAAGGTGTCAGAAACTCTGAGGCTGCTGTGTAGAAAATGTCCCACTGAAACCTCCAGCCCAGATACATGACTTTCAGTGTCACCTTCCAACGTACATAACACTCTCTCGCACATGAATCATAGTGGTTCTTTCTTCTTTTAAATCCAGCGTACGAGTCTGATATCATGCCTGCTTCTCCTCCCACAAAGACCAAAAATAATTAGTCAGATGCTTGAGCATCTCAGTCTCCCAAGGAAGAAGTGGACACATGTATTGAAGGAAGAGGAGAATTTAAGCTTGGAGTAATACGGGTATTAGTACCTTTTTATTGCAGCTCATTTATTCCTTATCTCCTGCTGCTGTGGTTCATGTCCTAGGAGTGTTAGGGATTAGTCCTTTTATTCACTAGGCATCTAATTGTGTTGCGCCAACAGCAAAATTAATGAATGTGGAATCAAAGCTGTAACACCTGATGCTTTGAGAGACTGATGTTATGTTGTTGATGACTGAGGTGATTCATTTTTCCAAAAAGCACTTGGGTATTGTGAGATTTGTTATTAGCTTATCATCCCACAGCACAGAGCACTCCCTGCCAATTCTTGTCATTCTGCAATCACAAACTCGACATAAAATACAATTTGTGATTCACAGCAAAACGTTAAAAATAAAAACTTAGGCATAAAATTGAATACAATTGCATAAATTGTGCAACAATGAGTTGCATGTACGAGAAAAGTAGTAGAAAAAGTTAAGAAGTTTATGCAAATTGACTTACTGATAAATGTCAGGTGGTTAATTTATTGAGTTTGTTTTGGTACATTTACCTACTGACCTTAATAATAAAGTGCGTCATGACAATATGAAAATGAGTTCTTTAATTCATTTTTCTTTTAATGTTGCGGATCACCACAACACACTGGGTTTACATTTTGCCTTGATAACTAAGTATCATAGAGTATTTGATGGTAGATTAACTACTGAGAGGCAGCAGGCATTTAAGATTTGACATTATTCATACATGGTGAAGCTCTGAAAGCGCTGGGTGCTTAATGATTTTTTGCTCGATTTCATTCAAGGAAATTAGATTTTGACTTTTCTGCTTTAGCTGTTTTGGTGGGGGCAAAATGTGTTTAATGAGAAAGAATTTGCAGGGTGGAGGTGGCTTGGTGCCCAGAAGTGGGCTGCCAGATGCCCAGTTTTTGATGGACTTTCCAATTTTCCTCTGGGTTTGATGTGTTATTCTATAGTCAAAAGTGCTTTGGTCTCTTTGTGTCAGAGTGGCTTTTAAGCTCAAATTCAGGGTTTGGCATTTCAACAAACAGTTCTTGTTCGCATCTGTCCTCAATACTAATCTGCAGCATGGGTTTCACAATCACTTCACAGACACATATGTGGCATGCCATTTGAATTCTGTCCAACCAAAGAATAGTGATGGGGTTAATTGTTCTCTCTTATTTAAAGAACTCATCCACTCTAAATATAATGTATGTACTTTTCTTGTTTTGTTTTATTAAAGCTGCCTTTGTCTTAAATTTTGTGATGGCCAGAGAATGTATTCTATTTGGATGAATGAGCAGAGTTGTCTGGCACTTCCAGAGCCATATGCCAATTAGACAGCTCTGGTTGCTGATTACTAGCCAAATTCTCCAGCTGCGCTGCTCTGTAAGGACATACCTGACTGCACCCCGATTACATCCTCCCTCTAGCCAGTCTAATTTGACTATTCATGGGACAACCAGCGCTCTCCATAACCTGACAGAACGTGTCACAACTGATTGGAAAACATGGTCTTGAACAAAAACATGCAATGAAAACAAGCATGACCCCAAGGCATCCCAGTATTGTTTTTCAAAGACAGACATTTGAGATTACCATAGCGTTAGATATGGTTTGCAAAGTCAGATGACTGGTTGCTTTTCTTAAAGCCTGTCAGTCGGTTTCAAGGGTTGGTGGCAATTGTGTTCTTACAGCTCAGACTTGGACTGTGCCAGTAGAGGGGGAATGCAGGCTATCCTGAAAATCTTAAAAAAAAGAAAATCTCTTAAGCTGCTAAATATCTGGGTCGAAGGAATCATGCCAGGCTCTCAGTGGTCAGAGAAAACCTGGCAAACAGCAGCGTGGCTCAGATGCTGTTGTGCATCGTATTAGATACTTCGTGATCTGATGGAATGCAATCTGCTTCTCTGTCTCCTGTGGTCCTTGTTTGGGGCTCACTCGCTGGATTGAGAGAGTAAGGACCCTGTATTTACCATAAGGGAACAGATGAACACTCAACAGCCTTCTCTTTCACAGGTGGTCACAATAATTAATGTTTGATTAGATCTTTCTAAATGAGCGGCAAAAGCTTATTTGGTATGCCAAGACTGAACAATCACCATGCCATCCTCCAGCCTCTCTTTAAATAAGCCAAACAGCTAGTTCTGTCTGGAGTGGAAACAAAGGCATTTGATCCCAGTACGTGTTCGAGAGATGCCAACCTCCTCCCTGGAATTCCACATAATTATGTAGCCAACCAGCTCATTCTCTATTCACATTCTCGGCTTAGATTCCTGCCCATATCCTTGTGCTCTTGTGCAGATGTTTTCATTGGCAGGAATGACCATGACAGCATTGAGACAATCAGAAATGCAATGCGCAACACAGTTTTTTGTATTTCTTTCATATCAGTCACTGTATGGACTGATATTTGAGAATATTGCTGTCCATCTCCATTTATTCCTGAATTCTTCTGACACAGTTTCTGTTATTCTATTCAGAAGTGTAACAGTGACGACTTTCGAATTTTGTTGGCTGAACGGATAATGACAGCTCTGAAACATGCTGTGTATTTGCCATTTCCAAAAAGGTTTAGCCTCTTCAGACGTTTCCTCATGACTGTACAACGAACGGGCACTGCTGATTTAAGAGAAGTTAAAAAACAAGCATATTGGGACAGATCAGCTCAGTATCTTAGATATTACATCCATACTGGATGAATCTGCACCTCACAATTTAAATCCAATGCCAGCGATTAGTGCCATAGCAGAAAGTAATGTGCCCTACTATATGTGTGGCAAGGCGATTGTAAGGGTATGGAGGTTGGGGTGGTGAATGGGTGTGTAGCAAGTTCATGCAGAAGACTTGAGTTTTTGGCCCATCATAGATGGCAGTTCATTTAACAATTAACGTTGGCCTTTTTATCAACTGTAACCGGTAGGAGATTTCTTAATTTTAACAGGGAGGACAGAACAGTTTGCTTTGTTCACCTGTGAATAGCCCCATGAACAGCTCTTATGGTTCTGTATCTTATATATTGTATCTCTTTAATTTCAAATGTATTCTAGGTATTTTAAGGCTACAGCTGTCGCCATCGTTGTTGAGTACAGTTGCAGTGGTTACGGGTGTCGTTCTCGTCTATCGCCAGGTTAGCAGAAAAGTCCTGTGTGCGTGTTCCCACAGCAGACTGACTCTTCTCAGTAAAGCCAGTAATCATTTCAAAACTCTGGCTGTTTGAACAGAACCACTGTCTCTCTGTCATTCCTGCTCGCGTAGCATTTATCGCAGCTCCCTGTGCTCTCCAATGCAGAGCAGCGAATCATTCAGAAGTGGATTCACTCATTCATTGTTCATTGTCTGAGTTTAGCATGAGATGAGATGCTCAAACGTGATATTTCTTAAACGAATATCTAAAGGAAGATTCAGATGGTTGACGGTCGACATAAATCCTAAAACTTACTCATTCATTCCGATAGCAGCACAAAAGACAGCCGTCTGTGTGTAACATTAACATTACAACAACACTACATGATGTTTCATTAGGTTACCCTTTTGGTGCTGCCTGAATGCTTTTGAATTTTTTTCCCCTGATGTTTTGTTGCTGCTCCTCGTCTAATATGCAGTGGATTGTAGATAATTTTAGTCCATAAAAATGTGTAACATTACTGACAGAGACAGTATGTTACTGAATGTGAAATGCTTCTTATCAACGATCAACTTCTGAGAGATATTTTGGGTGGCGGAGAAATGCGATTTACTAATCAGAAGCCGTAGAATACAGAGTGCTTCAGGTGATGCAGGTGGTTGCATAAAAACTAGGGCTGTCAATCAATTAAAAAAAAATAACTAATTAATTGCACAATTTGCTGTAATTAATCGCGATTAATCGCTTTTTAAATTGAGACTGAAGCTTGTAATAATGGATATTTAAATGCTAAATCACTTAACTTTGCAAATATGAAGAAAAAAACAAACAAGGAAAGTTTCTGCTAAGTTCAGAATGTTTAATATCTTTCAGAACAACAGCAGCAACAATTTGGCTTATTTAGTCCTGCTGAAGGCTGCTGAAACGGCTAGAAACTGTCTGACTTGAGAGCAGATTTTTGTCACCGTCCCCGGCTGCTGTCGCCTGCTCTCGTCTACTTTACAGGCGAGGCGCAGTTCATCTCCAACGAGCCGAGAGTTCAGTCGCCGGCAGGGCAGTCGGGACTCACCCGGAAATGGCGAGCAGGATGAGGTGACTAGAGTCTCTCAAAATCTGACGAAAATCTTCTAAACTGACCTTTGTTGAGCTGAAATGAAGACAGATTCAGCAACTGCACGGCCTATTTCTCACTTAAAATGTTTTCAGAAACATGTTTCAGTGAACTATCTTAGTACAATATGAGATCGTATTCTGAACGGCCGCCATGACAGTTTGGCTCTCAATATCCGGAGAAAACAAACCCATGTGACGCGTTCGTCCAATCAGCTGCCGGTTTTCATTACTTGGGCAACAATACAGAGTAGCGCCGCCTGCTGTTATGTAGACGTATTACGTTTCTCAGCCGCCGCATGAATTAAACAAACACAGCTGCGTTAATTTCGTAAATTTTTGTTAACAAGTTAAATATAAAAAAATTAACGCAAAAATTAACGCAAAAATTAACGCAAAAATTAACGCAAAAATTAACGCAAAAACTAACGCGTTAATTTTGACAGCCCAAATAAAAACTTATTAAAAAATACAACTTTCACAATATTGTTTTTGCTTATAATTATTGTTTGTATTTGTTATTGTTTACAGTTTTTATTTGTTGACCGTAATGTCTTACATTGTGTGTTTTTTTTTTATTTAATTTGGTCTTGTTTCAGTCATAACAAAAAGGTTGTCAACCTATATTTTCTGTCATAGTTTTCGTTGACGCAACTGACACTGGTTAGGACAGATATGACAAAACAAATAAAGTAGCTGCACCCCAGAATAAAACTCAGAAATTAAGAATTAAGAAATTCCCTCAAAATCAACTCCCACACTGCAAGCACACGTAAACACACAGTATCTGACACAGCATGATTTGCAGGTACCTGAGACAGATGACTGCCAGTCATCCCTTTGGGTGATCTGGTTGGTGCAGTGGCAGATAATTTTTACTAGTCCTTCCACAGAAGACAGGAGCAAGGCAGAGGAGGCCTCCAAAGACGTTAAGTCTGACAGGGACGGTAATTCAGCTATGCCAGGCCTTCCGCCTGAAGCATCATGCAGTGGCTTAATCCTGTGTGAATCAATGTGCAGAGGCCTGGGACTGTGTCACACCTCCAGCAGCACTGAGTGGTTTTATCTTCCTGGAACTGGCTCTGTCAAGTACCCACCCACTGATGTTCCCACCAGGGTTGGCAAAAGAGTCAGCGGGGGCTACAGGGTCTGAGGTAGAAGAAGACAAAAAGAGAGAAGAAAAAAAAAAAAGAGACACTGATATAAACATCTGATACCAGAGCAGAGTAAAATCTGACATTTCAAACAATGACATGCTCAAGAATATATTTCTTTCACATGATGCAGTGTTGATAGCCATCTTGCATTGCAAAGGTGTGCAAACAGCAAAAAGGAATGAATGACAATGTGTAGATACAGGGAAGCTTCATAAAAATGCATGACCTTTCATTTTATCCGTGCACACTGGTCCAGAGGTATTACTTTGCTGTTATTTACAATCCATTCAAGACATTCAGACATGTTCTTATTCATTCTACTATTCATCTCAAGCTAAGTTTACACTTCACAACTTTCACTACTGTTCACACTTAAAGCTTGCTGTCTTGTAATCGGGAGTCTTGAAGTCGTTGTGGTCTTTACACTACATGACAGTAGCTAACACAATACAAGATATTTCACCAGAAGGAATCCCCGATATGTCCGGTCTTCAAACTACGTTTTGTCACAAAAAAAACACGCAAGAAGTTACACGCAAGAAGCGACACGCAAGAAGTGACACGTGAAACGTAATAATGTCATGATGCGAGACAGAATGTTTTTTGTTCCAAAAATGGATGTGCGCCTGAAACGAGCGCACCAAGTTGTTGGTGGCTGATTTGCAGCAATAAAACAAGAAAGAATAGAAGGGTTAGGGGTGTGGTCGTTAACACATTTTCACAAAATAGCTAATTATTTACTAATTTACGAATTATAGCCTGTTTTAGGTGCAACAACTTGTTGCAAATACCACACATAAGGTTAAGATCCTATAATACTGGCGACGCCTCCCCTTGGTTTTCCCTCAACCTGTGTCTTGCGCTCTCATTGGCTGTAGGTCCCCGACAGATGTCCCGACAGGTCCAGATATTTAGCCTGCTAGATATCTAGAATACGTCTGTGAGGCACCAGCGACCCTCTCGGTTTGCGCCTTTTAAACAGTTCACGCATAGCGCTCAAGCGCCGATTTGTGAGCACCAAGACAGTGCCAATTTGCCTCTGATCTGGGGCTTTTATCGGCGAGTAGAAAATCAGGGCTAAAGTTGTTTAGGGAGAACGAGGAATTAGCAAAAAGATCTCAGAGAAAGTTGCTGTGCATATAAAAAAGAATAATCATGTTTCCCCCTAATTTAGATATGCTGCAGTTATAGAGATGAAGAACAACGTCACTTATGCAAAGTTTTATTGAAATTTACAGTAAACTGAGAGGCTTATGGTCATGATTTGTCACTGCCTGTGTCACATTCTCACACATATTAGAGACAAGAGTGCAGGCCAAGAGTAGCAGCTTGGGTTTTTGCTCTCCTATGACATTTAATGATTACGTGTCAACCTTCCAGCCAAGCCTGTGCTGAGAGGTCATCCACAGGAAACTCGGATTCTATTAACACCTCCTGTCCTGGGTCTCCCATCCACCCCCAACCCCTTCCCCACTGGCTCCACCTCTAAGCTTCGCTCCCTTATTGACCTTCCTGGCCACGCTCCTGAAAAACCCCAGATTCCAATGACCGAGACCTTATTTCCCAGGGCTTTTAAGTGCTTTCCCTGGTCATTGCATTGTGGCTCAAATGAGCTTGTCTCTGTAGCTGCCCTTCTCCTACCCCGGCTAACTAAATAAAAGCCAACAAATAGGATGGACGGAAGGTGCTTCTGGTGGATGGAGTAAAATCAATTGCGAGCATGCAGTTTCAAGTAGGAACAAGCAATTCATTTAATCGTTATTCAATTTCAACTTTAGACTTCTATAACACTCAAAGTGTGTGTGGCTGTGCTACCTCTTATTCTCACCTCTTGTGGATTTCTGCATCTAGCTATAGTTGGTATTGCAGTAATTGTTGTTGTATATAGAAAAACATAAACGTCTAAGAAATCAGAATAAATTGTTTGAACAGATTTATCAATCTCTTTACTTTTTCTCTAGCGCCGTGATCAGCCTAAATTGTAGGCTACTTTATGTTTGTGCTAATAAGCAATATTAGCATGCTAACTAAACTAAGAACATGGTAAACATTATACCTTCACCATATTAACATGGTCACTGTGAGCATTTTGGCATACATTTACATGCATTTAGCTAAAAGCACAGCTGTGCTATAAGTACAGCCTCACAGAGCTGTTAGCATGTAGATTCTTAGTCCAATTACACCTACTAAATAAGCAAAATATAATTTCAGTAATAAATATACATTATTTAGACTAAATTGCCAGTTAATTAGGTACACCTAGCTAAAACTAGGGTTGGGTTCCGAAACCTAAACGACCAGTATCTACCGGAACGGATAACAATGCAGAACTGGTAAAGTAAGTTATTGTTATTACAATAACTTATATTGTTATTAAAATAACATAGATATTGTTATTATTGTAATGACATTTTAAATAAATTCTTTAAATTTAACCATGTGGCCTTAGCAATAAACAAGCTGTTCTTTAATGACTGCCGTTATGTGCTCTTTTTTTTTTTTTTTTTTCAAAGTTTAGGCACAGCCACCATTTTAAAAGTATTGTTTTAGCACCAGTTTCGGAAAAAAAACAAATGATATTCAACCCTAGCTAAAACTAATATCTAATACAACAGCACTACAATAAATCATACTTTTAGGTAGGTAAAGTCAAGTGTTATATATAATGTTGTATATAATATTATATATAAAATATTTTTTCCAGACAAAATATTAGAAAAACCTACATACAATTCAACAGCACCAAAAACTGCCTCCAAATGGCCATCAATTGGAGACACCTCTTTAAAACCGTTTTGAACACCAAACACTAAACATAAATTCATGAAGGTATGATTTATTTGAGGGCTATATTAGACTACATTAGTGTTAGCTAGGTATGCCCCCCCCCTTGTAACCTCCGCTCCTCCGACGCAAACCTCCTCTCACACTCAGCTTTGCACTTTTCAAAAAAACACTTCCAAGATTCTTATGCCATGTGGCAAAAAAGTTTTAAGGTTAAATTTAAGATTACATTTTTTAGACTTAACTCCGAGTGTTAAAAACCAAACACAGCACACCACCCAAAATACACCATACTGTATCTACTGTGAAGCATGGTGGTGTCAATATTATGTTGTGCGGGTGTTTTTTTTTCAGCAGGGACTGGGCAATTGATCAGGATGCTGCCAAGTACACCGAAAATGTTATGAAGACCCCACGGCCCTCTGCTAGACCGCTGATGATGCGCAGACGGATCACCTTCCGGCACGACAACAACCCCAAACACACCAGAGAAAAAACACACAGTGGCTTAAGGATAGGAAGGCGAAAGTCCTTGAGTGGCCAAGTCAGAGCCCTGACCTAAATCCAATAGAAAACCTGTGGATGAACTTGGAGAGCAGTCCACCGCTGCTCAACGTTTCCAATCTAGGTGTGCAAAGCTGGTGGAGACATATTGTTAGTTGAAAGTTGTAAGTTCAAATAAAGCTGGAAAAAAATCCATTTATTCTTTTTTAGAATGTAAGACCTAAGAGTAGCATGACAGTATTTCAAAAGGGGTATGATTATTTTCTATAGGCACTGTATAATATCTGTATAGTAAGTATTAAATATAAGTAATACAATTTTGAAAATATTCTGCTGATGTGGGTGGATGTTGAACTTGGCCATCTCCTGCACATTACCATCTGTCAACTGATTTCTAGTTGCCTTCTCTTACAACGCATTGTTTATTTACCCAAGACCTTGATAATAACTTCAAATCATCTGAATATGTCTCAAAACAAACCAGGCTTGGGAGTATTCATAGACTCAAACCTTTTTATACATCATAAAACCCTTTCCACCCCTGTACAGTATATCAGCTGATGAACATCAAACTCAACTATGATGCTTTGCCAGTAATGACATCATTAAAACACACCATATATTATACAATCCTCCCAGGAATTGAAATTGAATTGAAAACCATTTCCCCAGACTGTTAAGATGTTGTATGTGGCTGTATTTGAAAGAGAGAGGTATCTCTACTCTGCCAACACCTCAAACAGTCTGGCAGTCCTAGCAGCTGCTCCTGAAGCCAGGGTTGTGAACTCAATCAGCTGCATGTTTATCTATGTGGCATGAAATATACTATGGCTCTCTCTATGTGCTGTAAGTGCAGTAGTTAAGCAAGCTGACAGGGTCACCTCGTCAATAGCAGCAGGAGAGAATTTTAACTCAGCCGAGCCACCCAGCCTCACCGCACAAAAATCAACTGACTGGTACCATCCATCTAACTCCTGTGTGTCTTTTCTCACAAAATTGGGGAATTGTTTTTTTTTTTTTTTTAAATCTTTTAAATCTCTATATTGTGATGCATTGTTGTTCTTAGTTTCTGAATATATGTACGACAAATAGCAAATAGGGTTATAGATTGAAAATTGAATCATTGAATTAACTGGCCTGGAAGCACATGATTCTTTAGAAGATTGCCGAATTACAGTGATTAATTACAAAGCAAATGTGATGAGACAGGGTAAATTTAAAAAAGGCAAAAATGTGGCACAAGGATGTTTAAATATGGACGAGCTGCAGCCAATCTCTTAATCAAATTAGTTACGTCAAATACTATTACAGAGAGGAAATCTTTACTTCAGTACAGTGGAGTATTTTAAATTTGATTCACAATCTGCAAATTCCTAAATCATATCAATTACAGCATTTCTTGGTAAATTATCATTGGATGAAAGGAAGAATTAATCCCGACAAAGCTGAACCCCACAGCTGTGTTAACATAGGCCTACAAGCTCTTCCACTGTGTTGCTGAAAATGAAATGTCTGATCCAGAGTCAGTGCTCAGTGGGATCTATTGCAGCTCAGCCTCATCAAAACAACCCAGAGTAAGTCAGAGACAGGCAAGCATTACAAAAGATAAATTGATGTATTTTAATGTTAACAGACTCTGGTGTTTAACAAAGAATACCCTCATGCATCAAAGCTGCTTCAAAGATATAAAAGGTGTTCAAATAATAGCTAGATATTCATGCACCATTTACTCGCTCACACATTTCCCTGTTCAAAGCAAATCAATAGCCTTTAGAGCAAAATGCCGCTAATTGATGTGATGTCTAAAACAAAGCCACAGAGCATTGTGTTGTTAGCCAAATAAATCCTACTGATTTTTTTTTTTTTTACACATATTTAAATATTTCATCAGACATGGAAAGAATGTCAAATTAGGGCAGAACAATAGCAGAACAAAAGCTGCAAAATGATAAGCCTTTTTCTGTTTATTGCTGTGAACATGCTCGATAAGACACATCTCCCAGGAAAAACAAAAGTGGAAATGGCTAAAGTTGCTTTAGGTGAAAATACATCTCTCATCTTCCGTACAAAGAATTTTAATTGGTTATGTTTCAGGTAGTTCATCTTCAGTGAAAATAAAGTAACTACAGCCCCTTGAGAAGCTGCGACAACATGTGCAAAATAGAGCAAAAAAAGGATTTGGAGCAGAAACAGATACCAAAAACAAATGTCTCTGCTTTCTCAAGCTGGGAAATTATTCCACACAAAAAAAAAAAAAATGAGGAAGATGGGGAGCTTGAAAGAGAAACAAACCGTTCCTGGATAATCGGATTTGTCTTGTGTGGCGGTTCGACCTGGCCTCCCAGCCCCTACCTCCCATTCATTAAAAAAGCTTATAATTAACGCAGCACAGGCTGTAATCCGGGTCACTCTGTCGCCCCTTTTCAATTGATAGGAGTGTCTCGTGGGACTGGGGTATGCAGGTGAGCGTGTCTGAGTCCCGGCTGCTGAGGATCCAGAGGGGATTGTCGCCCAAAGAGGGAGCCATAAGTGTGAGCGAGGGGGGTGGCGTGACGGCGTCAGGATTAATTTTGAGGAGGCCTGGTTGCTGAGGTGGGCTGATAACATGGGTCACCAGTTGCAGAGACACCTGGACCCTGAAGCCACGAGTGACTCTCTGTAAAATAAGTGTTAAATGTACTGAGAGCTGTCTGTGTTCATCAGTGTGTGTGTGTGTGTGTGTGTGTGTGTGTGTGTGTGTGTGTGTGTGTGTGTGTGTGTGTGTTTGCGGTAGAGGAGGGGTTGATACCTGCCTAGCCTGCAGAAGATGTCCAGAGATGGCTAAAACCTGCAAAAAGTCAATTATACAGAGGGGGGGAAATGTTGAGGAGAGGGGAACCATGGGTGAAATTAAAAGCCTGGTTCTTGTGATAAGTGGTGACGATGTGAAGTCTTCACTAAAAAAAAGTAGTAATCGGAGTCTCAGTAAAAAAAGAAAAAGTCAAAACGTTCCAGCATGTTGGAGAAAGAGGTGGTTGCATGGTGTGTTAAAAGAGTACTGAAAACGTAGTCTGACACGAGACTGTGTAGCTACTGTTCTTTGTAAAAAAATAAATAATTTTCTATAAATACCTCAGACTACAATACACTGAGCTATCCACTGCTCAATGTTCTGCAATCTGACAACAGTAAAAGAAAACTACTGAATGACTTAATTCCTCTGTACTTCAAAGACTTTGCATAATAAAGTGTAAATTTGAGTCTTTAAAACAGAATTGCATATTTTTATATCAAGGCACAGTCAAGACAATGCAAAGATTTAATAGTGTCAAAAAAAACGCTAACAGGTGAACTACCACGAGACAGGTTCCACAGAAAGTGTACAAACTAGGACTTGAAACCATAAGTTAGGGTTTCATATTTAGACATTTACTTTGGAGATTCTAAGACAAGACTTTGTTGCATAAAAGGCACCATTTTTGTATTTTGAGTCATCAAAAACATTATTATTATCTTATGCACTCTGTCAGTTCTAAATGTCAGAACATTTTGCTCACTTTGTTCACTGACCTTTCTAAACCCACCAACACCTCCAGCAGACACACACAGCTGTGTTTCTATCTCACACTGTGCTATCTACATATTTAAAACAATGAGCTAATTGCTATGCCATGCCATTAACTATTGTTTATTAATGTGCTGAAAGATGCGTATGGGGTGTGTGTGTGTGTGTGTGTGTGTGTCATCAGGGATGCACAGTTGTTTTTCACCTAATTGAAAAGACACTATCAGCTTCTGCTATGTGCATACATTTACAAAACTTTATTTCTTTAGTTTAATTAAAATAATACAAATGTTTACAGAACCTACGCATGGGCAACAAAAACCTAGATTAACCCTAGCCTGGTCCTACCAGACTTGTACGTTTCATTTGTACAGAGAGTCTGGCCACTCTCCATTGACAAGTGTTAACTTCCTTGAAGGCGGTTACTCGGTTGAAGTTTAAAACTATTGGATCTGCCCAGAGCCACTCTGTATTTGCCATAACCAATCGCTAACGTTTGGTCGTGACGTATGTCAAGCACATGTGCAACAAGAGGGGAGACCGACAACTATCGGCTTATATTTAGCATTAGCATCGCTAGCGTTAGCCTTAGCCAACTCCTTCACCACTAACGGAGCGAGCTGGAAAATCTAACTTTTCCCGAACCCCGTGGGCAGGAGGGCCACAACATCATGGCCACCAACAAAACTCAGCAAAGATTGTTCTTGCTTTGGCTTTAACTTTAACTTTAACGAATGGCTTCGCTCGCATCGTTCTAGGGCACGACCTCAGCGTCATCGTTCTCCGCCACATACAACATCTTAACAGTCTGGGGAAATGGTTTTCAATTCAATTTCAATTCCTGGGAGGATTGTATAATATATGGTGTGTTTTAATGATGTCATTACTGGCAAAGCATCATAGTTGAGTTTGATGTTCATCAGCTGATATACTGTACAGGGGTGGAAAGGGTTTTATGAGCCACTGGCTGGAGAAAACCCAAGACTATACCGCAAACCCAGACGCAGTACTGAAGGAAAATGAAAATTGAGTGGAAGTACGTAGGAGGGCGGAGCCAGGCTAGATTTACCCTGCCATCAAACACAAATTCCAATTGATGAAACAACACAAAAGACACAAAGTCTACTTATAGGCACAAACAGCTACCAGCCACACAGAGCAACTTTTAAAGTATCTTCCATAGAACGAGAAGAGTCTAAGCTCCACTGCGTCAGAGCTCAAAGTTCACATTTTGAGGGGTGAGGGGAAACAAGTCGGCGCTTTGTGCTTTAAGGAGGCACCCAGTATTGTGCAGAGAGATAAGGGCTCAGGACAATAGAGAAAGGCTGCCTGAAAGACCGGATGCTGAGTCTGTAGCCGTCTGGATTATCAGAGTGCAGCCGTGGACGTAAAGGAGAGCAAAGAAGAGGAGGCTGGCCCGGCGTCTGTTACTGGGAATTATGGTTCCATGCAGAGGAAAGGCACTCAAACGGGTGACTTCCTTTATTGATTGAGATGTGTTCCAGGGATTAAACCTCAACCTTATATTGATCCAGTTCACGTTGCCAGTGTTGATACAGTGGAAAGGCACTCTCACGACAGCTGTTCCCCCTCACTGGTTTCTTAATTTTAATTGTTGCATAAGGGCATATTTATCCTGTTTGTATGCATGAACCACTATACATAAGGCTACAAAATAAGAAGAAGAAATCTTCAATGAGTGAATTGTGGCTCTATAGCGAAATCTACCTGTCAGAGACTCCAGCAAAAGAAGTAAAATAATATTATTTACAAACAATGTGTCTGACCCAGATCTGACAGGCAGCCATGTGCACTGCAAATAAGGTAGCTCGGTTAGCTCGCCAAGAAGATAACTGATGTCATTCACAAGTGTTGGTGCTACTCAAGGCTGGAAATGGAGATGATAGAACGCAATTTGTCACTCACTCCACGGATGTTTCTGTAGGGTGTAGCATGAAAAGGGAATAAGTGCCTACTCCAGTATCGTGTAAACAGACAATGTTTTGGCAGCTGCAATTAGGCTCGTTGCTGAGCGTGTGAACATTTGATAGGAATTGTCTTCCCTCCTTGCAGGCTTTAAAAGAATACACAAATCATTTATGAATATTAGTCCATGAATGATAGCAACATAATGATGACAGGAGAGGGTGGCGCTCTTGAATGATGGAAACATCTTTCATGTCTTCCTGGTAGATGATTGGCTGCAGTGTTCCATACACACACTTTAGCACACACTGTGGCTGAACCTCATTTGCAAAAATAAGTGGATCGTGATTGTAATCATGTTTTTGCTGTTGTTGCTTCATGACTTTTGAATAACCTCCTACAAAGTCTCAGAGAGGCAAAACCAGTGCACATTTTTTAAAAGCATCTTCAACTCGCTTGTTTTCTTTGCCTTTTCCGTGATCTCAAAGCTTTATTTTTGTGTTTTGTACAGTTTGTGTCCCTGATTTTATGTGGCCTTGTCTGTATGTTCCATGTTCTCTTTTCCTTTACTCCTTTCTGTAAACCCATTTACTATGATGAGAATGCTTATACAGTTTGAGTGTTAAAACCACATTGGCATTGCAGGGGTTCCTATTTGCTTCTAGCCATGAGGAAACAAAATTATTCTGCAACAAGAAAAAAGATGGTTAATCGGCACATAACTTTGCAGACTGTCTGTGTGGTAATTACCTTAAAATTGGCTCTGTCTGTTTGTGCTACACCCTCCTAATCACTCCCTGTCCCACACACACAAATAAAGATCATTTATTGGCTGATCTACACAAACAAAGTCAATATAGAAATGATCCATGGTGCAAAAATGTTGGGGGAGCCCTGCTGTATTCTAGTTTCGTGTTCATAATGTTGCTTGTTTTAATCCACCCAGGCATTTGGATTTTGTGGCTCCAGCAACTGACTATGATGGTGGTAATTAGCACGTTAAGATACAGGCTTATGATTTACATTATATTGTATCATACTTTTGTATACATTATACTTATTAGAATTTTTAGTAAATTAAAGTTAAAAACATTTTAAATGATGAACCTTATGTTGATGGATTATTATTATTCAACCTAACGGACTATCAGGTTGCTTTTATAACTAAAGCCCTAATTGGACCGGATTTAATAATTATTTAATTAATATTCCAGGGGGAGGTCCACAATAATTTGTCAAGCTCTTCTGTAACGGACAGCATTTGAGACATTACCAAAATATAGGAGTTCTGTAATAGACACCTTCCGCAAGAAAATAATCGTTTGGTTTTAAAATACAAGGTGGATTGGACTTCAATTATGCAAGCACCAACAAGTGCACCAAATAACCCACAAGGTAATTGTGAGTGTAATTGTTACTAGCGTAGGAGGTAAAAATCACCCCATCTTCCATAAAGAAACAAAGCCCGTCCAAATTAAGCTTATGTGTTGATATTAACAAGTGAGAAACGTGACAACTAGAAGCTACTATGCCATTAGAAGCACAACAAGCACAAGTAGTATAACAATGGTGTTCTGTGCTGACAAAAAGAGGTGGTCAAGTAGGACACAGCCATGTATCATGTCTCAGCTTTTCAGAAAGATTGATGACAAAAAACCTTATATAGAAAAATACATTTTGGAACAGAGGTTGGATGTGGTTTTTGGCTCTCTGTATTCCAGAGCTGTTTAATCTTGTACCAGTCATAATTTGCGAAGTACGAGGGTTTGACAGGCAGCTGTCAGCCTTTTCCTTTGTGTTTGAAACTCTGTAACAAATATGGTATTTATGTAATTCCATTGTAAAGTGGTTTGACTCAAAGAAATGATAGATTTAGATCTAGCTTAGCTCTATATCTGAGACATTTATACAATACAGAGAGCCTATATCAGCACCACATGTGCGTTGATGGGCAGGAAAGAAAATCTTTATGTGGAGTGGTGGAATAAGTATTCCGATTCTTGACAATACCACACTATGGAAATACTTCACTACAAGTAAAAGTCCTGCATTCAAAACCTTACTTAAGTAAAAGTATGTATAGTCAGGCATTGCCACACCTAGTTCCACACCGCTGTGTCACCAATAGAGTATGGCTCCACTGCCCATCGATTCTGGGATAGGGAAAAAATGTTCTGGCTTGTTTGTATTTCTTTAAATCGATCACAACCGTCCTAAGCCCCGATAGCGGAGATAGCGAGAGGGAATGGATCACGCACTGGATGTCAGGCTTTATCCCCGCAATGTACATCCGTTGACACAGACTAATGTTTTTAAGTATGATCAGCAAAATGTACAAAATATCCAAAAGTAAACCTGCTCATTCTCAATCTACAGTAATGCATAATATCACATAGGATCATCATATGTTTGTAGCATTTTTTGGCCTGTGAGAACCATGTGTCGTCTCATGAGCTCAGAAAAACAGCACTGTTTTCAGCTTTGTGAAGATGCATTTTTTCAGCTGATCCAAGAGGGTTTTACATAGTTTAATTAGCTTAGCAAGTAGGAGGGTTTTTATCAACCTATAAAAGGAATACCTCACCCTTCAAATCATCAGAAATTAAATGAAAATTCACCAAATTTAGAGATACATGGACAGGAGAGGAAGGGTATGAGTAGTTGTAATCCGAACTAAAGCTGTACAATATATATAAATGTACAATAAAGTATGCAACATTTGTCTTTCAGATGTATATGAGTAGAAGTATATAGTAGAATAACATGGAAATACTCAAGTAAAGTACAAGTACCTCAAATCTGTACTTTAGTACAGTACCTGAGTAAATGTATATGTGGCACTATACTATAACTATAAATGAGTCAGATAAGAGTGAAGAAGATGGATTTTTTTCATACAGAATTCCCAATTAAGTCCATTATTAAAATCAAAAGAAAAAATCATAGTTAGTGAATGGTTTTCACACAAAATATTTATAATATAGACATAAAATATAAAAAAGTATGTTCCTTTAACTATAATAATGTGGTTTAAATATAGTGTTTCCTGTAGCATATCCTTTTATGTTTTGCTAGTTTAGAGAGTAGGCAGCTGCAACCAGTAGGCTACATCCCTGTCAAGGAAAATAAAGAGCAACTTCATTCAACCTTGTGAGAGATTAGGATTCAGAAAAGGGTACACCAATGTTGGTCCAAAAAGGGCCAGCATTTCTTTCTCAGTCTGCACTTCATGTTACAAAAATAGCACGTATTCTATTTGCTGTAGAGACTTTTGCAAAGCGAATAAGACACAAAAGAAAGGTTTCCTTAATCCGCCACACTGCAGAGTCAGAGCATGAAAGACAGAAATAGATTATCACAGAAAATCAAGCATTTCCAGTGTGGATAACGTTAAAAAATGGCACATCAATACAGCTATATCTTGATACCATGATGGAAAAATGCAAACATTTCAACAGTTTTTAAGTGTTTGATTGGAAATGCAACTTCAAAATGGTTTATTTCCCTTAATGAGTATGTCAGTATTATTTAACAATTTTTAAGGGATGGAAACTTATATCATCTTCTGGATTCATACGTTATCTTATACAAGGATTTTAATATATGATTACATATCGATAACAGCTTAACCTTTATATAAGACATTCTGCATCACTGAGTCACATTATCTTTAAATTAGATGCATTGACTTGCTAAATAATAACAGATTCTTCCACAAATAGCACTGCCTGCCACTGCACTGTATGATTGCATCACATCTCTAAAAAAAGCCAGAGGATTTGTACGTCATTTGTACCAGATTTATCCCATAGCTCTGATGCAGATCTAAAGGATAAAAAGGATAGACATTTTAGACAAAATGTAAATTATCAGTAATTAAAGAAATAAAATTATTTTTATGGCAAGTTTGGAACACAAAGGGGAGATCATCAGATAACGTTCCCACACTATTACTTTGATTACAGTTACAATAAATCCTAGGAAATCAGTTGAAGAACCACAGTCTCTCTCATCACAGCATAAACTGAATGGTTTATTCTATCTCAGCTAATTAGGTTTACTCAAAGAGTCAACCTTGTGGAGCATATAGACATTTTCAATTTCAGAATTTAAGTGACATTTGAACACCAGAGAAAGGTTTTCAACATGACTTTAAGGCCAAGAAAAGCAACAAAGGGCCAGATAATGTAGCAACTGGCAGTGATGTCAATCTTCAAGATACAACTGAAGTGGAAAGCCAAAAGGTCAATGGCAAAAGACAATTTACAGGTTACTCCTGTTGACATACATTTGTGAACTGCTTATCAAGAATCTCTCATAGGAATCAGGCTAAAAGTTAAAGTAGTACTGAAAATACTTGTACCTCATAATGACAACAAGCTGGATATGCAACTGTACAGCAAGAGCTAGGACTTGAATCTATGCATAAAGAATCTACATTTCCAATTCGACTCTGACCAGGGCGCCCCACCACCGCATAAATCTTTCACAGCCCCTGCTTTACAGTACAACCCACAATTCAAAGCCTCTTTCATGGAAGCTACTGGTTGAACAGAGAGGCTGTTACTGTAATGTCAGCAAGACAAGACAAAATCTATTACACCTAGCTAAACAATGCCTGCAATAATTATACCATGTTCAACAGCATTGTGTGACTGATAAAACGGTTTCTCTGATCTCATGCCAATGATCCAAGAATTATTTTTGAATCATCAAAACAGAAGTGGAGCTTGGAGGATAATTCTTTGGTGCTTTGAGGTGTAAGCATGAAGATGAATGGCTATACTATTGCTGGAGCTCATTTTCTTCAGAGCTATAACACCCAGCACGAGGAGTACACAAAAGGGGAACTCAAAATAGCATACAGTACCTACAGTGCATGTAGCACTGAGTACTATCACCGGTAAAAGTTTGTCTACCTGAGCGGAGCTGGTTTGGGCTGTTTTGTTGCATGCAGCTTCAGGCTCTGGTCAGGTTAAATTTTGGTTTGTCCTGGTTTGAACAATTTGTCAGTACAAGACAGGTAGACCTAACATATACGTACGTATAAGTGGCCTGAGGAAGTGTACCATAAAGCACAAATCGAAATCTGAAGTCAGAAATAAAAAGACAGCTGGAACTCGTTTCAGGCATGGATTATAAAAGTGTAGGTGTGTATTGTAGCATGGAAAATAAGCAAACAATGTAATTTCATTGTGACTTGCATTGAATGCAACTATTTCACATTACTAATTTTGTAGTTGGGGAAACATGCCTCCAGGACTACATTTCCATCAACCCTCGCATTACATCAACTTAAATCCAATCTACCAAATTTACTCCTTATTTAATGCTAATGTGATGAACATGCTAGGACTGAAACAATTACTGATGGAACTTAAAAAATAAAAACTTCGGTAACACTTTATAATAAGGGTACATGAATTATCATTCATGCATGACTTCATGCATGAAAAAGCATGAATTAATTCATGTAGTACTTCATGAACTATCAGTAATAGTACTGATATAAAAAGTACAAGGATTAAAAGCATCTCATGTGTCACTTAATGCAAGAACAATACATAAAATAATGCATCAATTAAGCTATTTCAATCATCATGATTTATGATTTATTAATGATGTCTTCTTCATAGATAAATCTGTAGTTAAAGTGACAGGCCAACAAAACAAAACTGACCTGTCGTAATTCTGATGAATTGCAATGTTGTAATCATGATTAACTAAACATTACTTCTTCAATACTTCATCATGTTTGTAGCCCTAATTTTATGCCGCCATTAATCATATCAATTAATCAATATTGAAGATGGACCAGGTCAGCACTTTATTTGAAGGGCCACAAACATGATAAAGTAATGAAGAAGTAATGTTTACTTAATCATTATTAGCCTGTCATCAATAAACATCAATAAATCATGATGATTGAAATGCCTTAATTGATGCATTAATTTACATATTGTTCCAGCATTAAGTCATGCATGAGATACCAGTAATCTTTATACATTACTGATAGTTCATGAAGTACTACATGAATGAATTCATGCTTTTTCATGCATGAAGTCATGATATTCATATACCCTTATAATAAAGTGTTACCAAAACTTCTATACAAAGTAGACAATGAAGAGATTGCAAGAGCTGTGTATTCACTGTGCGAGAGGTAGGGTTTGAGGTAAAAGTCAAAAGATGAATCTGCCAGTAAAATAATACATGAAACTTTCCATATTTGAGAGCATTTTCGAGGTGGGCAAAGCGGCCAAGAATCCAAGACGTAGGTTTGGTTTTAACATTGGGGTGGGACACACATTCTAACCAGTGGGGTATTATAGGTGTCCGATAAAATACAAATACAGACACTTAATTTCCTGGATGCTGATAATTTTTTATGCAATAATATATGGTGAAAATCTCTTCCTTTTTCTTTTAAGATTATTTTTTGGGCATTTTTAGGCCTTTATTGACAGGACAGCTGAAGAAAATAAAAGGGAGAGAAAGAGGGGAATGACATGCATCGAGGAGCAAACCTATATATATGGGCGCCCACTCTACCAACTGAGCTATCCGGGCACCCAGGTGAAAATGTCTTTCTTCATGTAAAGGAAATTATTATTCTCCTTCATATTCAAAACATCACACGTGTTTCGGGATGTTTTTTTTAGGAATCATGTACATCTCAACAACAAATCTGTTAGAGAATAAGACCTTGTTAAAGCTAGAAGCTTCAAAGTTTAAATCTACATAAATTTCCTTATTTTTCACACTCTTGTTGTGTTCTTTTGAGCCTCCTGAACAGTTATTTTTACCTCTTTTGGGGAGTGGGTTGTCTTTCATATTTTTTGAGGAGGACAAATCTACCTCTTCTAAATATTGGGAGGGGGGGAAGACATATCCCCTGCATTAACCCCGAAATCTACACCTATGCAAGAATCACTGCCTGGTTTGATGCGGGGTCTGTCAGTGAAACATAGTGTTAACACAGTGGCAGAGAAACCAACTGAACTGCAGTGCCATACCGATGTAAACTGTACAACATTTTCAATGTGTTGCAGCAAATGAGGCTTGAGGCAAATTCTTGTATGAATTACACATGCTTTTTTAAAACCTGATAGAGCCTGTCCTAACCCCAGAGAGGAGTTGAAAAGTTTCTAGGTGTGTTGTATATAGTATAGGTATAGGTTTTGACAGGGGCTGTGCATCAGCAGATAGCTCTGTCTGACCTTCCCTGCTGCTGAGCCCATTACGCTTCAATTAACGACAGCGGCCTGCTGCGACCAGAAGGAACAGCTGCTGAGCCCACATGGTGGTAATTCAATGAGAGTACCAGACAGGGGGACACGAAACTTGATCCACCAATCAGACACACCTATGCACAAGGGGATACAAATTCACTCTGCTGTATTGAGCCTTGAGACGGAGGAGCGAGAACCGTGACCTGGACGCCATGAGGCTCTCACAGTATGTGAGAGCTAGTCGGAAATATTGCTGAGCTTCACCATATGGTTAATTCGATTTTGCGTGCAACAAAAAATGTGATTAGTGGCTATGCTCTTAGCTAATGGATACTCAAAGTTCATGGTAAAGCACTGCAGAGATTCTCAATTGTGTTTTATAATCACTTAGTGGGTGATCATGGTCTTGTCTTCTAAATGGGGCATTGTCTTCTTTTAACGTTATAATAAAGGTTGCCAAACCATGCGTTAATCCTAGGCTACTTTAAACACATAACGCAATTAAGTCTGTATTTGGCTAGATTAACTGTGATTCCCACCAATACTCTTAACAATAATGTAACGGTGTATAGAACATATAGAGAATAATGTCCATCCATTTCTATGATTAAATTGTTTCTATCATACAGCAGTAGGGATATGTGCCCTTCATCTACAGTCGCTATGTTAAAGAATGTTCAAAATGACATACGGGTCTTACTGGACATAGGTCACAAAATATGCATACCTTTACTGAGTATGTCTTCCTTAACAACACAAGGATCTAGAATTGGTACAAGACACTGAACTGCAGACTAGACTGGTATGTCGTTCTTCTGAATACATAATACATTGTGATATCAGCCCTGTAATATCACAACCCAACACACATTAGGGTCGGTATTAAAAAGGTAAATCTCTAAACACGTTCACTCCGGATAACCTAATGAAGATTTTATTACACATCTAGTAACCAAAATTAGTTTGTAACAACTATAAGCAATTGTAATCCAAGTTTAAATAAAATGGAAGCCATTTGGAGAATTCAGAGAAACAGATTAGAGGTATCACAGATTATGTGCAATAGCAGTATTACTGTACAGAGTGAGAAATGAGAGATGAGAACTACTGTAATAATGAAGGCAAGAATTTGTTTTAGATAATCATCATAAAAGACATGCTACCACAGAAAACTTTTTACACCATCAACTTGTACTGTAGCACGAAAAGTCACCTTGAAACTCTGTGCTTATGATGCAAAGCAACACCAAATCTTGACAATACAATTAACATGAAAAATGTGAAACAAAATGTTATTGTAGACAGGGTTTCCCCAAGTCCCCTAACAAAGCCCACACCTTATCTGTAACTTCACCAGTAGTCTTGAGAGTGTAATTACACCAGGGCCCCAGCAGCCTGGGACAGTGCTGTAGGCCTGATTGGATCTCTCCTTGGCCTGACCTTTTCGACCTGGGGTGACTGAAACAACTCTCTACATCTCGACAAGGAACAATGCATTAGTTAATCAACTGATAACAGCTCCAGATAAGAGTGTCCTGATCCCATTAGAGCTAGAAATAACTCTCCACTCTCTGCTGGCAGTTTTACTATTGCCAAGGATGTAGTGTAGCATCCTATAGGGCCAGTATCCTTCACTATGGGTTGGGTTCTTAATGAGCAACTTTTGTGAATGCAGAGTCAGCGGAATGTGTTCAGAGGGCAGACAGATGCAGAAATGAAACTTTGTTAATCTTATCAGTGTTATCCTATTGGTCAACAGAGAAAACCATAGTTCTATAGATAAAATGGACAGACTATTTTCTAGATGTAGACAGTGAAACCTGAGCTACCTTAAAGGAACACGCCACCATTTGTTGAAATATGGTTATTCACCATCTCCTCTATATTTATATAGGTGGGCAAACGCATTTTTGTCTCAGTGCATGTTGGAAATCATCTAGTCTTAATCTGCATTGCTATTTTTACTTGTTGTGAATATGCAGGCAACAAGAAGTAATTAGGTTTTGTTTTTGTTGTTGTTGGCTCACTTTTAATCACGACATGCTAAT